>NW_005843295.1:137261-152009 GCF_000455745.1 Alligator sinensis
ATTCCTGAAAATCTGCACTATTTATCCATCTGCTGCTCAGGTACTTAAATACTCTTCATAAACCCTTCCCTAAATGCCTATTTCTTTGGGAAACAATGTTAATAGTTTTTGTTTAAATACTGGGGATAGTTTTTTAAAAGAATGAAAATTTTTAAAACCCAAACTCTTATCAAGCTTTCATTAATATTAAAAAACTTTTCTGTGAACTTACTTGGATTCACTTTCAGCTGACTCCCACTTCCAAAAATGAGCTTATCCCTGCTACCACCAGCATTACACCACAGCTGAGAGCTTTACAAAAACGGGCCCCTTTACCTACACAAGCCAAAACAGTCACTTCCATTCCTAACCATGTTTTCAGCAGTGCCTTTTTGGTCAACTATTCTCAAGTATCATTTCTTTTATTTAGACCCTACAAGATCAGGAGATAGAGAAGGGCTGTTATTCCCATTTTTAGAGGAGAAACCATGACAAAGAGACTAAAGGCAGGATTTTGAAAGGGTCTTCAGGCATCCAGTCATGTAGGTGGTCACCCAGTGGGATGTCTGAAAAACACCTAGATCATAGAATCATGGAATGTGTGGGTTGGAAGAGACCCTTCCAACCCTAGTATTAGGGTCCTAGTATAGGAGGCCCTATCTAGACCAACACTCTGCTCAAGGCAGGGTCATTTCTAACTAAACAATCCCAGTCAAGTGTCTGTCTAACCAGCTCTTAAAAGCATCCAAGGATGGAGATTTCCAACCTCTCTAGGTAGACTGTTCCAAGGTTGAACCCTCACAGTAAGTCCTTCCTAATCTCCAACCTACATTTCCCTTGCTGCAATTTGAGTCCATCTCTCCTTATCCTGTTCTCTGCAGTCACAGAGTGCAATCTCCACCCTCCATATGAACACTTTTCAGGTATTTGAAGACTGTTATCAACCAGTCTCGGTCTTCTCTGCCTAACTCCTGTTCATTTCAAAGGGGGTTTGCAGTCTTTTGCCCAATAAACATATGAAACCCCTCTTCTAATAAGTGAGAGGAAAAAAGTTTTAAGACAAAGTAGAATACATAGGAATCACAGCTTCTATAGAGCTGCACTGCTCTACTGAAATGAATGAAGTCACTAGCAGAATAACTGGAGGAGCACTGTTAAGTCAGTGAGTCCTATGCTTATTTTGTGTAAATGTAGCTGCTTTTCATTCAATGGTGTCAGATCCCCAGCTGGTATACTTCAACATAACTCTTCTAAAGCTAAGGGAGCTGGACACAGAAGTAAGATTAAATCAATAGTTTCAAGCATACCACTATTTGCATTCCTGAAGTATATAGTTCATTAACAGATTTATACAGAGCTCTGTTACTTGCACTTACTTGGGTGTACAGATAGCCTGGTCCCCTTCCCAAAAGTGAAGCCCCCATAGCTGTTGCCAGCATTGCACTGTGATAAATAGCTTTGCAAAAAAAGGCAGGAGTGGTAGGCAGCTTTAACAATGCAATCCAATCCAACCCTGCGCTTCCCTCTTGAGCTGTCTAGGCCAAAACTATATTGCTAAAAAATGTGAATTAATGCAACTTAATGGATTTATGCCGTATTATGTCAGCTAAGAACCTGACTCACTAACCCTGGGAAAAAGTCTACATTGCTACCTCATTGGCTTGTGCTGAGAGTTCACATCACTTCTCCTTGCTCGAGAAAGGCTACAAGATTAGCACACAATGTAAAAACTCCCAAATGGACAAAAGAGTGCTGAAGGGGGCAGACCTATAGGACATTATTACACTGGTGTCATCTACCTTTGTTGGAACAAATATGCAACACACAGCCCTTCCTCTAGGTAAGTTACTCCACTCTGGGGTAAAGCAACCCCTCAGAAAGTCAGCAGTAACTAATCACTGATCTAAGTTACATCAGCACATGGGCCACGTATTTACAGATCTAGGCAATGTCATCCTATATTAGCTCTTTCCTCAATGTATATAAGTTATTAGTTGCTTTCCTGCCATCTCCCGGTAAAGATCTGTAATAGCATCTATTATAGGTGACTACACTGGGGAAGCTAGTCAATTTGGAGTGTTACAGCCAAGATGCTTTGGGAAATATGCAAACTGCAAGGGGTTTTTTTTTGGTTATATCTTTGATTGGACCAAATGTATAGTTGGGAGAGATATTAGAGAAGCTTTTGGGCAGAAAGGGCTCTTTTTCAAGTGGTCTGGAGGGCAGTGTTAGTAAGGCAGTGATTTTTCAGACATGCTTAACCTGTTAACTATCCATCCTCCTATTGCTTGGGTCTTGAACTACCACATTTTTTGTAGTGCCAGAATGGACTGCTAGGTAATCAGAGCCCCTTCTGCAACTATCCAAGCCTGAATCAATTTGTTTTACTGGTTTGCACTTTTAATCTGGTCCTAGCTTCAAAATTCACCTCTTTGCCAGTGACATTCCCACAGCAGCTATTGCTATTACACGTGCTCTTCGTGCCCAAAGCAGAAAGCTTGACTTCATCTTGATGTCTATAAGAACCACTGACCTGACTCATATTATTTACCCAAGTGAGCCACATACCCTAATACTGAATAGTTTCTCTATTTTAAATTAAGTCACTTACTTGGCACTACATTCAGTTTGGTTCCACTTCCAAATATGAATTTCTCATTGCTGTTTCCCACAGCCCCCCAACCCTTTACAAAAACCCGGAGTATCATCCTGTTTGAAATTATTTGCATAGCTATTAAATGGTAAGGTACAGATCTGAGACTTTTTAACCAGGGTGCCATGAAATCCTTCTAAGGGCTCCACACAATATTAGCACCGTGTGCAAACATTTACACAATTCATGAGATCAACTGAGATATGTTAAACCAGAATGCATAGAGTAAAAAATATTCTGTACTATTGTGGTCTGAATCCTAGGCAACAAAAATTTGCTTTATTATTTTCAGTAGTCATACGACAAGTAAGAGCTAAGATCTGGCATTTTCCAAGGGGTGCCTTGAGTCTAAAAAGACTGAGAAACACTGTTCCATAAAACCATTGAGACAACGGACTTTAATGGGATGACACTACATTTACAAATAATCAGTGAGGCCCCACTCATTGATTAAAATGGAGTCGTATGCTTTAATACCAAGTAGGGATTTGACCTACAATGGAACTACATTGATTCAGACCAACTATGGACCTGGGCTGTTTGCTTCAGTGCCACTATAGATGATTTACACTGATCTGGGAATAATCCCATTGAGTTATGGCTGATCTACAAAAATTGTGGAACAAGCCCGTTGACTCCAAAGAAGTGAAGGCACATTTGTAAAGACCATCCATCTGGCCCACTGGTGTACTAAGAGGATTTTGCCCTCTGGGACTTACTTGGATGTACAGAAAGCTGTGTTCCCTTTCCAAATGTCAGCTTCTCATTTCCAGTACCCGTGTTACACCATGTAAAAATGCTTTACAATAACGAGTGTTGGTAACTACCCATAGTGAACTCTGACTCTGCAGTGTCTATGGACACATATTCCACTCTTCTCACTACTTCCTACCTGGCTCAGTTAATAGAGGCTCTAGCCCTCTCACCTCCCCAAAAAAGCTTTTATTGCTAGAGTAGTCTCTCAGAAAGACCTAATATTTTATCATTTTAATGGGCTCTAAAACACAGCCTAAGTTAAATAGAAAGTAATATAGAAACACTGAAGTGTATATTTCTATGTGGGGTCCTGTAGCAGCACCTCTATGCATCTGCAGTCCTGTTCCATGAATCCCTTAGATATTCAGTGGATGACATTAAGCCAAATTCCAATGGCTTTGAAGAAGCTAGACTCATTTACGTTAGTTAAAAGCCTGGTTACTTTTTTATATATTGCTCTTAATCCCACTGCCAGATCAAAGGAGGATGTTTTCAACAAAAGCTGGAGCAACAACAAACATAAAAATCTACATTTTGCTCATTTACAAACAACAGCATACGAATCATGAAGTGCCCAAGTTTTTCACTTACCAGGGTTTACTGTTAAGTGTGTTCCCTGCCCAAAGGTAAATTTGTAAGTGCCGTCATTATTAGCACTGCCATAAAAGGCTTTGCAAAAACTGGAGCTTCTAAATGTCTTTGGAGAGCTTTCAGGGTGAAAGACAGAAAGGTTGGTCTCTTTTACTAGACCAACAAGAAAGTTCTTTGGCACTTCCCAAAGAAAACTTCTCTTTTTTCAATCTCGGTACGTTAACAAAAATTAGATTAAATTAGATTACTGGAATTTGCTCTGAAAATTCTGCATCCTAGAATATGAAGAATTCAAAACTGCTCACAAGATCATGGCATGGAAGTATTTCACAAAACCTAATAAGATAGCTCACACTCAGATTGCTCTTGTAATTTTAATAAATACTTCTCTTCTTTGTTACCCATTCCTCACGGTCTGTATAGCAAATAAAATAGTGTAACAAAAGCAGGTTAGTTCCAACAACATGTTACCATGCTGACTTCGATGTTTTGAAGCTAACAGGACTTGAATAAGCTCTGCATGTGCTTTTCTTTAAGCACTTATTAAGTCAGCCAGACTACTTGGGTTCTAAAAGTTTAGCTTGGTGGTTCTCAACTTTTTTAGATTCAAGGCATCCCTCGGAAAATACCATTTCTTAGCTTTCACTATTTCTTCACTGTGGAAAAAAATCATAGAACATTTTTTCTGTTGCAAAGAACTCAGAAAGACCACCAGAAGCCAGAATATTTTTGACATTTTAAAATCTCTGGATTTATTTTGTGAATCATGCTTGCATACCTAGCTGTGCTAACACTGCATGGCACTCTTGAAAGGATCTCAAGATGCTTCAGAGTGCCATGGCACCCTGGTTGAGACTTACTGGCTTAGCTAATGATTTTTTACTGTGCTTATACCTTTATTATAGAATCATAGGAAGTTAGGGTTGGAACGGACCTCAGGAGGTCATTTAGTCCAACCCCCTGCTCAAAGCAGGACCATCGCCAACTAGATCATCCCAGGCAAAGCTTTGTCTAGCTCCAAGGATGGAGATTTGACCACTTCTCAGGGTAACCTGTTCCAGGGCTTTACTACCCTCCTAGTGAGAAAATCCTTCCTAATATTTAACCTAAACCTCCCTTGCTGCAACTTGAGACCATTGATCCTTGTTCTGTCATCTGCCACCACTGAGAACTGTTTAGCTCCATCCTCTTTTGAATCCCCCATAAGAGGATTAAGTTACCATTAACTCTTTGAAGTCAAACAGGTGTGTAGGTTCACAGACCTGGGTTCCCAGTCTGCCAGAGACTGCATTTCCAGAGCTTATTTTTTGAGTCACTAAGATGGTCATGGATTTCCTATATTTTGGCCCTGCTAGAATAACTTGAGTTTTGGCGCGCACACTTTCTTACCAGGGTGTACTTTCAATCGAGTCCCTGCTCCAAAACTCATCTTCCAATCAGTTGTCCCCCCCACAGTATCCAACAGCTTTATAAAAACTGGCTTCAAACAAATGGCAAGCATGTCATTATTGAGCCCAGTTTTGAGCCAGCATTATTGAGCATTATTGCTTTGGGGATCACTTTAACAATAGATGAACATGTACTATTAAACCAGTTCTTTAAATGAAAATGAGCCACTTACTTGGTATTACTTTTAATATTGTTCCATTTCCAAATGCTAAAGGGTTGTTGCTATTTCCCCACAGCCTCTCAAACCTTTGCAACAACCACCATATCCTCTCTCTCAAAACCATATTGCTAAGAAGTGAATCTGGGACTTTCAGTTACAAACTTCAGGTAGATTTGGAGGGAAATCAGAGATCCAAGAGCTACCAATACAACAATTCCCAACAAACTACCCAAACTCCTCCTTTGTTAAAACAATCAGTCATTCTCCAGAAGCCCATTCTTCTACTCAACTGACTGACCAATAAAGGTATAGAAACCTTCTACAAGAGTATGATTGACATTCAGTGTCAAAACCATGTGTGTGACCAAATGATGTTGGATCATACCCATGGAGCTGCTTCGATTTGTGCCAGCTTGAGATTTGACTAAAACATTTCATAGAAATATGGCAAATTCACACCTTCTGGATTTTTTTCACTGTAACAGAACCAGATGAATTTACACCAGCTTAAGTTCTGGGTCTCTGACTCCATTGGGTCATTTATGCCTGGTTATAATTGAATCCATTAACTCTAGTTGGAGGCCACTATGATTTTACCAACTGGCTCTATAATATAGAGTTTTGTTTATTGTTCCATTAGCAAAACACATTCCCCTTTTTCAAAAGCGAGTTTCCCATAACCAGAACTAAAGTGACATTGTCATAACCTTTACCATAGAACTAATGATGTTAAATGCAACCCTACCTGTTCTTTGAGTCTCAGGTCCCTGCCACAATGACTTTGGTAAATAAAACAACACATTTGGCGCAAAAGAACAAAAAGAAAAGAAAAAAAACCACCACAAATCCTTCTCCTACCAGGCTGCACTAGTAATCTTGTCCCAGCTCCAAATGCCATCTTTGTGCCAGTTTCAAACCCACACCAGCACACTGCTTTGCAAGAACTCATCACAACCAAATGGCAAATACAACCTCAGCTTGAAATCTATTAAGTTTTGTATAAAGGCTAATCTCTACCAAATGCATGGGCAATGGAGTTCAATGAACCCTGTAACTTAATATCAAATAGTTTGTCTAGGTGCAATTAAGCCACTTACCAGGAACTACTTCCAATTTTGTTCCGCTACCAAATGTGACTTTTTCATAACTGCTTTTCCCCACAGTGTCTCAACCCTTTAGAAAAACCCACCTTCTCTTCCTCTCTGAAGATACAGGCTCAGACATTAGAAATCATATGCATCTATCTTATTCCCAGAATATACTCATCCAGCCGACCTTCCGTATACAGTATCCCATCCATCCAGCTGTCTTAATAGACTGGTATCTATCATTCTAGTATCTGGCACCCTGGGATATAAGTTACAATCAGTTGTGTGCCTTACTCTCAGACTCAGTTAAATATCCCTACCCATATTATTAATAGAAAATGCCTATCAAGATCCTGAACACAGGTCTGAAAACAGAAGAATTAAACAGTATGAAACACCTAAACCATTACATTTGTTTCTTTTCAGACTTCCTTGGATGGGGTCTTAGCTTTGTCCCTCAATATGATGTGATGGTGATATGATGGTGATATGGGTGATATGATGTGACTGTATTGAAACTGAGGGTAGAGTCTGTAAGGAAACATAGCCTCATCAATCTATCTCCTTTCTCAGGTCCTCAACTAACCCAAAGGAATAACTTAAAGTGCAAATCTACACAGTCTTCTGCCTGACTTCAGCTTAATACAGCTAAGTACCTATCTTTAGGTTTGAGAACCAACTAAGGTGGCATCAATGACCATTCAGGGTCAGAAAGGAAAAAAAAACCCTCTCTTACTTGGCTGTACTGTCAGTCTAGTTCCCGTTCCAAATGTCATCTTCCTGCTGCCATCGTTCACACACCAGTCAACAGCTTTACAAAATTACCCTCATTGTGCCAACATGTTACGTTCTCTCTCAAGATCAGTTGTTATTTTTTTCTTGCGGGGCATCAATAGTAACAAAGAGAAGAACAAGTGTAAGTAGCGGAGAGAGGTAAAAAAGATTAGAGGCCTGCGAAGCATGACTTATGAGGAAAGGCTGGGAAACCTGGGGTTATCTAGTATGGAGAAGAGAAAACTGAGGTGGGATATGATAACAGTTTTCAAATACCTGGAGGGCAATTACAAAAAGAATGGAGATGAGTTTTTCTCTGTGGCTGCAGAGAGGAAACTTAAATTGGGGATCAGAGGAACTTTTTGACTTTGAGGGTGGTCAAGCACTGGAACAGGCTACCTAAAACAGTTGTAGACTTTCCATCCCTAGACATTTTAAAGAGCAGGTTGGGCAGACACAGAGCTAGGATGATTTAGTCAAGGGTGATCCTGCCTTGAGCAGGAGCCTGAACTAGATAGCCTTGTGGAAGTCCCTTTCAGCCCTACTTTCCTATGATCACCCTGTCTCATTTGCTTAAAGATCATCCATACTCTTCATACTTCACCTCAGGGTATTCCAAAGCCCCTGTATGAATTTGGCTCCCCACCCCAAATCATTTTCAAGAATAGGGGGTATCAAAATTCATGAGAAAAATTTGGCAGAAGGCCAGGTAGGATGCAACTTAGGGATCGATTCATTCAGAAATGCATAAGCTTTTATACAGCCTACTTTGTCAGATGCTGCGAACAGCTTTGCAGAGTACGGGGTACTAAATAGAATGGAATAAAGACGAAGGATAGGTAAAAGTGGAGGAAAGGACAAAGGGAGGGGGCACTACAGAGGGACACAGAGGTGGGTTAAAGAGATCAAAGAAGCTAAACAAAGCAGTTAAACTTACTGAGGGACATCAGCATTATGAAAGCTGGTCCAAGTAATGGCATAAGAATCCATAAGCCCTATTGAGACCATACTTAACACAATCCATGCTCAATGAAAATAAGTCACTCACTTGGTGTTACTTTTAAATGTGTTCCACTCCCAAACAAAAGTTTTTCATTTTGATTTCCCCACAGACTCACATCCCTTTACAAAAATCCATGCTATCCTCAGCTCTGAGACTAGATGCATTCACTGCATATTGGGGATTGTCTGTGTATCAACTTTCCCATATTGCTGTCCAGCACCATAACATCAAGCTACATACACCAGAGGAATTTTTCAAAGCTATCTAAGAGGTCTAGCTTTCAAATAGAGTTAAATGGGTGAATCTTATTCAAAACCCCATGTGCCAGAACTATACACTGTACTTATTCGTGAGCCCCTGGAGCATGAGCAGTATTGACCATGTAAGCTAGACTGAAATGTTTTTTAAAAGCACAATTAAAATTGGAAAACTTGGAAATGCTTCACACTCACTGGCATTTAATGTCAAATGTGTTGCCTGCCTGATGTTAAGCTTACTGTTAATGTCTTCCTGACCATCACTGTCATCAAAGACTTTAGAAAAAACTTGAGCAAACACCGGTATAAGGAGACTAGAATTTACTAAGTGATCTAGGCATAATTTCCCCTCAATTCCAATGAAACACGAGTCCCAAACTTTGCTCCAACCCGGTCATGATGGGACAAGTAATAATGGAGTAAATTGTGGCTAAATAGGGGCAGAATCTCATCCTAGAGTAGAAGGTCCATCAGAGCTGCTATGGCTTTGTATGCAGGTATTAAACTTGATATCAAAATCTGGGAGGTGGAGAAGTGTTAAGGAAACTATTGGGTTCTCTCTCTCTGTAGCCAGTTATAAGAGTCTGTCTTCCTTTATTTTCTTTTAATATTCCTTTCTCATCTGTTCCTTTTCCAGGCTTTACTTCACAAGCAATATGCTCATGTACATATTGCACTACTCACAAACTCAATGCACCTTTCCCACAAAAAATATCCTTTCAAAATTGGGGTGTGTGCCTTAAGCAGGGAAGCTGATTTTCTGTCCAGGATAGCAGCAGAGGTATTTCTGTTCAAGCAACACCAAGGAATGCAAGCTTATTAGAATATACTTGATTCCTGCTAAACTCTTTTCACTCAAGAGCTTTTAACAACCCACGCTCCCTTTTAATGGTCTTGGTGTTTCACTAATCAAGCTATCCTTCCATCAGCAATTTTTTTGAAGACTGCAATTTAACTACTTCTGGTCCCTCTTCTCTTAGTCTTCAGGACTGTGAAGTATCTTTAGGTCTTTTCAGAAGCTAAGATCTGTCTATAGAGTCTAGTATTCAGAAGCAGTTATGGTTTCAGCTTTTGGCAGAGCTGGCAAGAGCCACTGATGAATCAGCTGTGAAAGGGTTAAAAGTGTAGCTAGTGCCTGAGTGGGAGAGAGAGGATAAGTGAGCTGAAGATTAAGCTCCGTCCCTGATATTTGTGGCCAGAACTCTGGACAAGTCTTTTTTCTCTTCATTCTACCTTCTTGCAACCAAAGTTTGCGTGGTACATAAGAAAATATAGCATTCGCTGAAAACATTGCATTGAAAAGCTACTAGGCTGAATTGTTCAAAAGAGACAAGTGGACTTAGGCATTTGTCTTTCTGAGAACCTGAACCCTAATTCCCTTCAGTTTTTTTTAAAACAACCCAGCCTAAAACAGAAGTTTGGAATATATTATCACCAGTACTCTCAGGTGGGGCTAACTAAAATGATACCCCTTAATTCCAACTTAAATTTTCAGACTGGCTGAGAACCCCTTCTTTTTCTGAAGTAAGTAGGAACTAGAGGTGCTCCTCACTTTTGAGCATCAGGCACAAGTGTTTTAAGATGGAGAAACATGGCATTTTGGAAGCCACTCGGGTTCTGACAGTTTGACCATAAACCTAGCAGAGCTAGACGGCTGTTTAAAATAAAACTTACTTGGATAGACTAGCAATTTTGTCCCACTTCCAAAGGTGACTTTATAGTTGCTGCTCCCAGCATTACACAACAACACAATGCTTTGCAAAATCTAGATCAAAGCCATTTCTTACCCCAACCCCAAGAGACAGTTTTACTTCTCTGCCTCCAGAACACAAGCTTCTTACTCCATTCTTGCAAATGAATAAAGGTTATAATATAAAGCAGCCTATTTTATAAGTACTGTGATGTAGCTATAGCTATATATTTCCAAAAAAAATCATTCAAGGCCAGGAAAAGGGGGATCTCCCCTGCCAGATACATAAAACCACCTGGGCCAAAATAATCATCTAGGTGTCTCCCCTGCCAGGTAATCATCATGTTTACTCAATGTCCATCACATACTTCCTTGTGATGCTCAGTGTTTGCTACATTTAATCAGCTTTAGAGTTGGTTTCCATTACTGAGTATATGCTGCTTTTGGCAGCAGTTCAGTGATGGACAGTGTATTTAATAGTTACCTTGTATGCAAGTGTAAGATCCTCATCTTACACTTTTTCCTCAAGCTGATTGGGGGAAAACAATCTCATTTTGTATTTGAGTAAACACAGTCTTGTTCTTATCTAAGGGCCTAGAAAAAATACATACTGAACTAGAATCCACCATGCCGGGTTCTGGAAATCCTCACACACTAAATGACCTGTAGCCAACCTCCCTTCTTGCTTCTCATCTAATCCTCTTTTTAGGGGGCTGTGAGTGTTCCCTTATTTTTGAAGCATGAAGTAATAAGGGTATTGGTTTTCAAAGGCCCACAAGTGAATCAGGCCCATCTCATTTCTTTTTATTACTGGTGGATCTCTCTTCCACTTCCTATTTGGCACCTTTGAAACTCCAGCTTTGGTAGCATCATGAGGATACTATCATATGATACCACAAATAATACTGCTAAATCCCTGAGAGAAGCTAGCTGTAATGTAGAGTACTAGGAGCCAGGAAAAACCCACTGCCCCACCAAAATAACTTGTAGGGCTGGAGCTCTGGTTTACATCAAAACTCAAGCAAGATGTAAAACAAAACAACCTCTCTTCACAGCTTGGAGCAGCCACTGCTACCATCTCTTTCTCTTTAAATGTCCCGCCTTACTTTAAGCTGGATAATGTAATGATTACTGATTAATGCCAGCTGAGTTTGATCATTATACAGGGCTGCTTGGCTGCAGTACCCCTGGCCAGAGTCAGGACACCATATCTCAAGAACATTAAATTAAATTGAGTCAATTTTGGATAGAAAGAAAAAGCTCTAGGCAATGCACAGTTGTGACTGTGGGACTCTCTTCCCCAGGAGACTAACAGCTTATTGAGCTCTAAACCAGGACCAGGCATTATAGGAAAGTGAGGACTTTTTTTTATGACAACCCTGCCTCAGGGCTCTAAAAGGAGCCCTAAATGATGGAGGCTGGGTGGAATCTAATTACCAATTAGCTATAAGGGTGCATTTGTCTAAAGCAGCTGCTCCTACCTTTAATCACAGGAAGGATTTGGGATTAGATGGAGTTCAGGCCAGATGGTCTCAAAGAGGAAGCAGGGAATATATCTCAAACAGTGAAGAAAAGCTAGTTGAACAAATTGTCCAGGGAAGTGGTGGGTTTTCTGTTGCCTTCTCTCCCCAACAGGCCTGGATGCCTTTCTGGAAGGCATGGTCCACCCAAACACAAGTTTGATCTCATCTGGTGAAATAAACTGTTGTCAATGAAAGCTTGTGCTTCTCTAAACCAGATAGTCATGAAGGTGCCAACCTGCCCTACCTCCTGCCTGACATTATTGGGTGCTGTATTATTGAAATTGAGTGCTAACCAAGTGATCAAACTTGCTATTGGCTTTTATTCCTAATATCTATGAAACTAGGATATAAATATGTATATTTGCTCTTAGCTGTTTCCCACAGCCAAACACTAATTGAGTCTTGTTGCCACCAGAAAACAGAACCAGCCTTGCAGAAAGGCGGTCAAAGTCACTTCATTCAACATGCCCTTGTCTGCTGTCTTCTGAGTATACTCCATTTCTAATCTAGGTCTGAAAACAGGAGAACAACTGCTTATGTAAATGAGCACTTACCCCATCTTTATTTTAAATGAATTGATTGGGATAAATTTTATGACAAGAATCACCTCAATGAGATTAAAAGTGGTACAATTTAGCTGTTCCTTTGCAATGGTGACTTTAATGTAAGATGATTTTAACAGTGATTAACACTCCAGATCAAGAGTCAGCGAGCAAACTGACATGATGAGTGGTAACTAGCCCTTTACTTGCACTTCCTTACATCCCTTCTTTCTTGTCAGGGTGCACTTCTGATCTGGCTATAACTCCAAATGTCACTTTTGTAGATTTAGTATGGTCTAAATGTAATGTGTAAATTCACCTCATCTTGTTTTTCTCCCAGTGATCCAAGCCCTTTCAAATAGACATGGGAGACAAACTGGTGTTTCTGCGTTACCTTATCCGTTCTATCATTGCAAGTATCTTGACCTGCCATCCCTCAGGGAAATGACTTATGCCATTGATTATTGGATTTGTAAAAATTCCAAAGGAACCTAATTGACTTAGACACCCATCTCCCATTGACTTAAAATGAAGTTTGGCACTTAAAAGTCTTAAATTCCACTGGTAACTTCCTGCTAAATGTCCTTTGATTAAAGCTGGGTGACTTACCCGGTATTACTTTTAATTGTGTTCCACTCCCAAATGTAGGTTTCTCATTGCCTGTCCTCACAGCCTGTCATCCCTTTACAAAAACATCTCTTCCTGGCCTCTCTGAAACAAAGTGCATTTTTGTTACTAAGTGCAAAGACTCTAGTTCTCATTTCAGCATTGAGATCTGAGCAGCTAGTTAAACTGTGCCAAAGGGATTTGATCACCCTGGTAAAATGCATGACAATGGGAGTTTCCAACTACTTAGCTGACTCTAAAGATCTCCACTCATAGCTATGTTCTGCTGTCAGCCTTTCATTTACTCAGTATTTTCTACCTAAGCAAGACCAATAACAGTCAAACTTAAGATGGTGTGTGTGTGTTTCTTTCCTGACAAAGCAACTAGGAGTTTGTTTTAAAGACATCTCTGGGACCTAGATTGAAAAAGTAGACTGGATTTGCTTTCAAATTTCAACCTGCTTCCACTTCCAGGCATGACTTTATAGCTCAGAGAACCATAGCCTCACTGTAACACACCGCTCTACAGATATTCATAAGAATAACTTATTTCCAAAATCAATACACTACTTTTCGGCTTATTCATCTACTCTATTCAAAGCGCACTTCATTTTTATATAAAACTTGCCTATTTTCCTAGCAGCTTACTTAGGTTAGTTTATTCTATGTGACTTCATCAGAGTTTTTACTGTGTTCTTAGACCTGCTTGTAATGTTTGCCTTGATTTTCTTTCTCTCTGTGCAGCTTCATTTCAGGAATGTCCTAATTTTCTTGTCCTCTGAGTGGGAAGCACCTAATTTTGTTGCCTGGAAAATTTTCATCCCTTTTCAAATCTCAGCACCACTGCCAGCTTTCCTCACAAAACTCACAATTGTTTCATGGCATCAGCATTTTAAATTTGTATTTTAAATACCTGAAGGGTGAAATGACTAGGATTATTTGGTCTGGAGAAAAGACTGAGGTGAGAGTTGATAATAGTGTTCAAATACCTGAAGACATGTTTTTTTTCTGTGGACAGAACTGGGAGCAATGGCCTCAAACTGCAGCAGATTAAATTTAGGTTGGTGACTACGAGGAAATTTTACTTTGGAGCAGGTTAGCTAGAGCAACTGGAATCTCCATCCTTGGAAGTTTTCAAGAGCAGACTGAACAGATGCTTGGCTGAGATTGATTTAGTTAGGGGAGATAAATGAACAGTGGAGTAGACTAGGTGACCTTGGAAGGTCCCTTCCATCCTTACTTTCCTATGATGCTATGATTTCCAGGAGCCTTCAAGACTCCCTTGACTTCAGCATGTGGAGTTCTGACCTATGACTCTACTGAGACTCTGTGACTTCACACCACCTGGAAAGCTGGCCCATTTTTAATGGAGCAATGTCTTTGCCTATGTGGGAGTGCACAATGGACCAATATAGCTCCTGTAGAATAAAGTTTTCCCATGTGGACGCTGTTCTGGAGCAAATGTGATTTTAACTGTTTGAATTGGGACCTGAGGAAGAAAGTCTTGCACTCAAAAGCTTGTCTAACTACATAGTTGGTCCGATAAAAGAGATAATCCTGAGAAATCCTTGCTTCTTGCATAAATTGTGGGCCATCATGGCTACGACCATATCTCTTTTAACTGGCTCCTGGAAAAGATCACTTCTTACTCTAGAAGAGAGTATCTATGTAGGGGAA
>NW_005843295.1:152040-162781 GCF_000455745.1 Alligator sinensis
CTGAATTATACTATCTTAGCTCCTTCAAAATAGTTATGGTAGTCAATTAAGGAAAGATTGTATGTTCCTCTATTAATCCCAGCCTTGATCTCTCAAGTACATTAACAACCATGAGAAACAAGTGAAAAAATAACAGAAAAAATAATAATATTAAAATAAAAAATGATAAGACTTTGTGATGTACAGAATGGATTGTGTGTTTGTATATGTTTAAAGGAAACTCATGCTTACTTATTTGAATCTTAAATGTAGTTCTGCTTCAGAAAGAAATTTCTTATGTGTCCCAATCATACCACAGCATGAAACAGCTTTACAAAAATCTCCCTCTAACTTGCCTAGCATCAGAAAAGGAAGTCCTTATCTGTAAATGGCCTGCAGCACAACTTAAGACACCTGCTTTCCTTAAAAACTCTTCCCAAGCTCCAGAGAGGCTAGGTAATCACAGAAAAGTAGGATTGAAGGGGACCTCTGGAGATAATCTAGTCCACCCCACTACTTGAGGCAGGATCATCCCTATCCCAAGCATCCCGTTCAAGTTCTTGTCTAACTTATTCTTAAAATTACACAATCAATCCTATCGCACAACTGCAAGGCATATTGCACCAAAACATCTGAACCTCCCACAGGTAAAGGAAGGGGACAAAGGCCATCAGTGTCCCATTATTACATTGGTAGTTAAACAGCACTCAAGTAATCCAATGTATAGTCACTTTTTTTCTTAAATGCTTTAGATTCTGGTAAATCTGGAAGCATACAATTCTTTATTTCTATCCAATCATAGTGTCTGTGCCTAAAAGAGTTCAATTTTTTTTAGTGACAAATTGGCATGCAATGTGGGGATTTTTCTTTCTTTAACTGTGGGTTGTTTTTTTTTTTATAGAAGTGGGATCCAGATTGTATTAGGTTCCCTGGAAAAATCCCACTTGGAGGGTCAGTGACCCAAAGCACTTGGGGAACTCTGCAGTTCTTCACCAAAGAGTCTAACACATTGAAAGGAATGGAAACTCTTTCATTCCAGCCAGTATGGGATTGATATCTGTGATGTATTTTGAAGGGGAATAAAAATGTGCAATCTAGGAATGGATCTCTGTTCTCTCTGGTTGTTTGCACTGCCCCTTGGGTGCGGTATCCAGTACCAAACCCATTTATCTTTCCAGTGTGACATAGGAGGGGAGACTGACTGCAACAAACCAGCAAAAAATGTTGTAGAGAAACTCATGTGACTTTGAAGTCATAAAAGGAGTTTGGATTAGAGCTGGGTATGGGACCCAGATTTCTCATCTCCAAGGATGTGGAGACATGATGTGATTGCTACAGAATAGTCTTTTAAGGTTTTTATTCTATAGCTATGATTCAACATAATCCTCAGAAAATGCCAGCTCTTAGTTCTCTCTCTGTCTCTCCCTTTCTCTCCCTCCTACAGAAAAAAAACTAAAGTAATTCTTCTCTTGGCTCAGAATGTTTTTAACACCATGGATTCCTATCTGAAATCTATGATTTAATCTTGTGACTCAAGCTTGTACACCTAAGAGTGCTAGTACCCTGCACAACCCTTGAAAGGATCTCAAGGCACCTCAGGGTGCCACAGCACCATGGATGAGTATCACTGCTCTACATTGAACACAAGAGACACACATATATGCCCCCCAACCCTACGTTGCTATACTCAGCGAGTGAGAGAGAGAGGTGCTGGTTACCATTCATTTGAAGGGGTATCTTGACCCTGGAGCAGACTGGTGCCTGTGCATCATGTCTACTCTCAGTTTGCCACTAAACAGTCAGTTTACTGAAGAGTAAAAGTGGTGGTTGTATATATCAAGGCTGGTAATTTGACCACATCCTTCCTCTTTTTGAGCTTCCTGAAACCATGAAACAGCAATGCTCTCTTTTTTATTAGCATGCATCTTGTGAAAGGTGATAGACTTATAGCCCCAGAGGGGCACTGCATTATAGTAATATTGTAAAACCCACTTGTGCAAACAGTCATGCTGTTGTAGAGCAAGAAAGGCAAAAAATGTTGTGTGTACAAGTGCCCCTGGAGGTTTTAAAGGAGATGGAGGCCCCATTGTACTGGGAGCTGTATATACACAAAATAAGAGACGAGCCATCCTGTGAGACAGGCAAAAGAAAGGATAAAGGACATAGCCTATCCTTGCTATGCAGGTGGGATCTGAGGTGCACAGTGCAATGCAGTGACTTGCCTGGGGTCCCACAGGGGAATCTGTAGCAGAGTCAAGCACGGGACTCGGATCTTCCGCTTCTCAGATCAATGCAGAAAAAGAGCTTTGTTGTAACAATTCAGGTGCGTTTATTGCTTGAATAGTCCTTGCACTGAAGCTGTGCTTACCTGGGTTTACAAACAACCTTGGTCAATTGTGGAAAGTCTTTGGAGATTAGGCAGCACAAGACTCCCACAGTGCCAAGTCCCTTAATAGAAACCCTCACCTGAGGCTGGTAGACAGGTGGAGATTTCTGAAGCATGTCTGATCCATGCTACTTCCAGCCCAAAGATTCTCCACCAAGTTGCCACAGGACCCTGGGATGCTGTGAGATCCTTTTAAGAGTGCTGCACCATATTAAGCACCATTCATGACTTACAAGATAAACCCAGAAATTTCAAATAGGAAACCAAAGTTCTTCCTTATGTCAAGAATATTCTGACTTGTGTGGTCTGTCTGAGTTCTTTGCAACAGAAAAATGGCTCTATTAATTTTTCAGTAGTCAAGAAATGAGTGAAAGCTCAGAGCTGGGATTCTCAGAGGGCTGTCTTGAGTCTAAAAAGGTTGAAAATGCTCTCCAGCCAAAACTTCTCTCCTGAGCTGGGGTCAGCATTAGATGCTTGAAGAAGAGGGTACTTGATACCTGATACTGTCTGCTCTCTTGTCCATGTGGGGGACACCTTAACCCCATCACTTCCAGGGTGGTTGATTCTTGAAGCTACAGGGTTGATGATGTATCTTGAATGCAGGTATTTTCTTGAGCATAATCTGATGTTTGCATTATTCACATACATGTTCATAAATATTATTCACATATTCTGTGTTCAAATACGGCTAAATTCTTGTCCATATTAACTCGTAGTAATTCATTCTACATGTCTGCTGATTTAATCTACTTTTGTGATATTCCTTTCCTCCAAATGAGCCATACTTTCTGATGTTTTAAAAATGCTGGCAGGCCAAACTCTTCTTAAGATGAGCATGAGAGGAACAACCAAATATTAAAGGCAGCTTTACGGAAAAAAATCTCCCCCACCCCATGCCATCGTCCATAGTAGAGGGCTTTCTCAACTCACCTACCTTTTCAGGGAGTCATTTCAGCTTCTGTCCCAATAGATCACTTCTTTGAATCTACTTTTTAAATTGTTGTAATCCAGACTTCTCTAAAAACCAGAGTGATGTGTTAGCTGCTGGCAGGAAATGGCATTTTCACTGCTCTAGACACAGACGCTTCTACCAGGTGACAAAGCAAAACAAAAGCACATGCATTTTGCCTTATGGTATAAGCAGACAGATGGGCAGGTTTCTTTTCCTTTGACCTATTTGCTGGAATTTTTCATCTTTAAAACTGCCAGTAGAAAAATTATGGTAGTATAAAAGTGATGTTTTAGCCCTTGACGGTGCAGAAATTATGCAAGGCAAGGATTTCTTAGGGGATGGATATCTTTTTATTGGACCTGATATGTAGTTGGGATAGAGTTAGACAGGCTTTTGAATATAAAGCATTCTTCCTCCTTTTCAGAATAGAATAGTGTTTTGTGATAGGTTGATGTTTGTATTTTAAGTGCTGTTTCTATGGTGTCTGTGGCTCTTATTGTGATAGTGGATTACACTTTTTCTTCTTATGTTGGATGGCTGCCATCAAGTGTTTTTTGGTAGCATGTCTGGGTCTGCTGCATAGTAGTTGGGTATGTCTCTGGGATAATATCTCTTAGTTTAGTAGCATAAGTATCTCCTGTTTCAGTTGATCTCTTCTGGAGTAGGTTAGGTGAAGAAGATGGTTTCTCAGATTCTCCAAAGTTATCCTGCATTGTATTTTGCATATATGGAGTTGTGTGTGTTAGCCAGAGGGCTATAGATGATGGAAGAAGAATGCCTTGCATTTAAAAGCATACCTAACTTTATCCCAACTACATAGTTGGTCCAATAAAAGATATCACCCTAATGCCCCTGCTACATGTCATGTATACTATGCAATTACATTGCACATGTGGCTGGTCTAAATTTCTTGTGCAATTAACCAGTTAATTGTGCAGTAATTATTCTGCACTTGTGACCTGTCTTACTTTGCAATACATTTAGACCAGTCACATGTGCAAAGACATACAGGCCACAAGTGCAAAGTGATTATCATGCAATAAAAAATGACTATACAGCTATAAAAAGAGCCAACCAGTTATAAAGTTAGTGCTTGAGAATATAACAACTCTATAGCTGGCTTCTATCCAGATTTAATTTGAACATGTAGCAGGGCACTAAGAAATCTGTGCCTGTAGCAGAAAAAATAATAATTCAACCGGCAGAGGGCAGCAAGACACCAGAAAGAACAAAAAGTCAGATCCCAAATGATGCAAGAAAGTTTAACAGCTATTTTTAACATTTTATTTATTTTATTTATTTTATTTGTTTTGAACATCCATATATTATTTATTAACTACAGCAGAGCTTACGGGAACTGTAACTGCTGGTATTGTATATCAAAAAAATTACTATATCAAGCTTAAGTGTAGAGACACTATATTTTATTAATCTTTGAGAAGAGAATTGTGTGTTAGTTATAGATTAGTTTAAAAAAACACAATAAAAACAGCTGACATTCAGAAAATGGAGGGTTTAGAAAGCAGGGAATGTACTATGCAAACACAGAGAGAGACACTAATGTAAAATTTTTCTCTTTCCTTGCCCCCATCCTAAACGGGGTGTAAGACAAAAAAGCTTGTGACTTGCAATCACTTTCCACACTCCTCCCACTAAAGAGAGCCCTTCAGTCATCTTCAAGTTCATGTAGGACAGGAGTACTCAACCCCCAACCTGTGGGCCAGATCTAGCCTGTTGATGGGGTAGGGTGACCACCTGTCCCTAATTGGGCAGGACAGTCCTGAAATGTAAAGATCAAGTCCTGGCCTGAATGATGCTTGGACAGAATTTGTCCCGGATTCCCATCAACACAATCAAACAATTATCACCCAGTATGGCGTGCAGGTTTTCTGTTTACTGCTTGGGGCTGGGAGTAGCAAGACCCACGAGGTGTCATGTGCACGTGTGCACGTGCACACATGCATGCGGCAGCAATACAGCCAGGCAGCAGAGGAGAGCAGCTCCCCCAGCTGCCTGCAAGTATGTCTATGGGGGAGGGCATAGATGATGCAGGGAGGGGCAGGGGGAGGTGGATTGTGGCCTCCATGATGAAGGAGGGAGCAGAGCAGGGCTGGCAGCTGGAGCTGGGGGTGTTGCCCAGAGAGGGCAGTGCATGGGGCCTGGGGTCAGGGTGGCAATGTGTAGCTGCAGGGCTGGGCTGGGGAGTGGAACAGAGCCATGGGCAGCTTATCCAGGGGAAGGAGAGGGGGTGCTAAGGGGGTGGCTCCCTGCTGCTGCGCACACTCCCAGAGAGGGGGATGGGGGGACATGCCATCCAGATTTGTGCATGGAGCCAGGGTGGATGTGGGCTGCCTTCTGTGGGTTTGGGGCTTCCCACCTTGCTGCCCTCTCCCCAGGGCCTCTACAGCCCAGCGGGCAGGACCCAACGCAGGATGACGGAGCGGGCAGGGTGGCTCAGTGCCCCACTTTTGCATTTTGAAAAGGTGGTCACGGTGGTCACCCTAGGACAGGGGCAGATCCAGGGGTGTGCTGTGGTACAGTTGCATCCTCCTTTGATTCCTGCTCCACCTCAATTTGAAAACCAGCTGCCTGGGAGGGGCAGCAGCATTTCTCTGCAGGCAGTGTTGAGGGAGTTAATTGACTTCATGGCTCATTAGAAGGAATCAATCAGGTATATTGTAAACTCCGGTACTAATGACCCTTTCTCCTTTTTTATGGTCTTCATGTTCCATTAATCGAGCTGTCCTTTCTTCTGCAGTAATACCCTATCTCTGCTTCACAGTCCTGGAGTCCATTTCTAGTTTTAGCTAAAAACTTTATTTCGCATGAACATTAACTCAAGCGTGGCAATAACTTTCAGTGGGTCATTGGATGCACTGCCAAGATACTCACGAAGGGTAGATTTTGTTTTAGAAATCTGAATAAGAGGTGTACATTCAGCTATAAAGACTACAGGACTAATAAAGCAATATATTTAGACTACTTTTGCCTAGTGCGTTGGTTTTTTTAAATACTTAATCCAGCAAATAAGTGCACATTCCAATAAAGTTATATTCATTGTTACTGAATAATACAGCCCTAGGCCCCTACTATATTAGTAAATTTTCTAGTTCCTTTTGGTGAAAATGTGTGTTGTTTTGTATGTGATGTTGCATCACACCATCTGCAGCCCCCCTCTTCAAAATCCTAGATCCAGCCCACGGGGCTCCCCAAGCATCCAGAAATGTTGGTGTGGGAAACAGTGGCAATTTATGCTGCCATGACTCCTCCACAGCCAAGTTTCAAATTCCCATGAGCCAGATGACATGGCTTTGGGCCCATGATCCTGCCTGCATGCAGGATGATGATGGGGCTCCATCAGGCACTCCTGGCTTCTTCTCTTTCTCCTCGCTCCACAGGTCTCCCATTCTTGGCTGCCCAGGCTGCCAGCTTCCAGGGGCGAGCTGAAGAGGGATCTGGACACTGACTCAGCTGTGGAAATAGGAGATGCAGATCCAAACCTGGTCTAAGGGAAGGTGGTTTGAAACCCAGCTCCCTGCTCTTTGAGCAAATGCCCTAACCACTAGGTGACTGGGCTAAAAGCTGAGTAGGTGCTGTTCCCCCTCATACAGGGGACTTTTGCTGTTCTGGTTTTCCTACAGGGCTCCCCATCAGTTGTATCACTGTGCACAGTGAGAAATCCCTTCACAGAAACCCTTGGGGCTCATAGAGGTGTGGGGATTGCTAGAGCATATCCAATCCATCGTCCCTTTAGCACAAACTCCTCTCCTCAGCAGTAGGCAGCACTAGATGCTTTATGAGGATGGTGCTTGACACCCTGGTGTTATGCAGTCACCTGGGAAAATTTCTTCTTAACCCCGTCACTTCATCTCTGGTTCATTCCTGGAGCCAGAGGGTTGATGGTGCACATTAAATGCAGTTCTGACCTGAAGCACAATCTTAGATATTCTTATTATTTACATACATGTCCATGACATTTTTTAACATTGCTAAGCTCTTGTCCATAATAAGTTCCTGCTGCCAGGGGCTCCACCTCTGCAGTGAGTAGTCTACTAAACAAGATGTACTTGGGCGATATTTAAAAAATATTGGTAAGCACTTTTTTTTTTTTAAATGAACACGAGTCAAACAGCTCAATCTCAAAGGCAACTTCGAAAAAATCTTTCCCAGGTTCCAACATTAATGGTAAGTGGGGTTTTTTTTGTTCGTTTTTTTTAAAGGTACTTGCCTTTCATCCAAACGTTTCAACTTGTATTCTGGTAAAAAGCATCTTTGAATCTCCATCTTAATTCACTGTAATCCAGACCCCTCTAAATTATAGGGAGATTTGTTTGCTGAAGGCAACAAACACCATTTTCATTGCTGAATGCGTGGTAGCATCTGCCAGCTGGTAAGGAGGTAAAATAAAATAAAAGTACATTTGGCCTTGTGGTATGAGCAGAAAGGAAATTTTCTTTCCTTTGACCTATTTAATGTAATTCTTCATCTTAAAGCTGTCACCTAAAAAAGAAATCATAATTCTGCCAGTTGGGGGCAGCAGGATTTCATAGAAAGGAATTCAATCTACTCTGGTGACACACAGAAACAGCTGATCAAATATTTTAAAGTAATTCATGTCACAGATTCACAGAAATTTAGGGCTGGGAGGGACCTCATGAGATCATCGGGTCCAGCCCCCCTGCTCTGGGCAGGAAAGACTGGTGGGGTCAAATAACCCCAGCAAGGTATGCATCCAGTCTCCTTTTGAAGATCAGGCTAGACAGAAGCATGAGATGAAGCTTTACATCAGGGTAGAATACAACAGCAGCTTTTGTATTTTAAAAATGCACATCCTATATATATGTCAAGAAAAGGGTTCTGCTGTACAGTGATTTTGTTTTTCGCTCCTGTGTTTTATTTTGATTAAAATAATTTCCTCATTTACCATCTTCATTTGCTGAAATAACTCAAAAGGGAAACATTTTGTGATTTAATCTGACCAAAAGCAAAGCAGGTACTTCACAGCAAAAGTTATTTCAGTTCAACCGCACACATGAGAGAGCCTTTACTTTCCAGTCCCTCCACACACATACTAGCATATGCAAATGTAAATGTCTGTTGATACTTTAATTCTAAATCCCATACAAGTGCATTGACCTTCAGAGCGGGGGCTGCATAGACAGAATGGGGATCACTAATGACCTTTGCAAAAGGATGCACTGCCCTATCCATTACAATAGGCATCACGACCCCAATTGAACCAAGACTGACCAGGGATCCAGCCCATGGATGGCACTGGTTTACAGTGGTGTGGAAGCAGGCTCATTGATCCCAGTGGGGAAATGGCCAATTTACAGCAGTGGGGCAACTGCTGTGTTGTGTTCAGATGTATAAAAATGGACATGTATAAAAATGGACAACAGCTCTTTCTTGCATTGTTACCTGGCATCCGTCAGGGCTTAGAGCTGAGAAGATGCTGAGAGAACAAACCTGCACACAGATGCACCTCTGACTGACCTTGGCAACCAGATTAATTTTTGAGACCACCAGAAATCCTGTGCTTAACTGCTTCACATGGAGATGGTGACAGCAAAGCTTGTTGGTATGCAGGAATTATGACTGCCCCTAGTTTATTTGATACTCATAGGGAGGAGAAAGAGAGATTAAGTAAAAGATGGGTACAAAAACTGTGTTCATTGGTATAATTCTGTTTTCTTCCCCTCTCCACTCCCCACCCCAGTTCTTCAATCAAAAAACACTTGGCTTTTGTACAAAGGAACACTGCTCAGGAACACAGCAAATAGAGCAGGGACGGTAGAATAAGCTTAGGTTGCACTGTGAACAGCAAAGTGTATGTGGTTAGTTCCTCCAGCATAAGGCAGGCATGGTCTTTCACAGACCAGTTCCACAAATGGCAAAAAGGGATCTTCCTCTTGTCTGATAGGTAACTCTGTCCTCACTCCCACCCACCCACCCAAAAAAACAGCTTCTTTCTAAATTCCTCCCAGGTGCTGTTTGGCAAAGCTCCAGGAATGTTGGTGCCATTACAGTTGACTTGTGCCAGCTGGGCACTTGGTCCACGGTGCCAGCGGAGCTCCAGTACATGGGAGGCCTCACAAACAGAGCACTCTTCTGTGTGCAAAACCACGTGGCTTGGGCATAGGCCAACTGCGCATGGATATACGGAAGAGTTGTCTCGGGACAGTTGCTGCAGTAGGTGCTACTACAGTGCCTTGCAACAAGGGGGCAGCAGGGGCAGGTAAAAGACATTTGCTTTGAGCAGCTACCCAGGAATGGGTGTAGATAGATAATAGCTAAACCAGTGTGACTTAAATGATATGGTGTAACCCAAGGAAACATGGGGGCGGAGGAAGGGAGCTCTCCTAAGTGTGGAGCTCTTCATAATGTGACTGCTTCTTAATTATACTGGTAGAAGGCTTAAGTACACCTGTCAGGATATCATGTTTCCAGGCCAAAAAAACCCCATCCTGCCTACCAGATCACAGAGAGAAAATCATAGAGCAGTAGGGCTGGAAGAGACTTCTGGAGGTCATCTAGTCCAACCCCCTGCCTGAGGCAAGCTCCAAATCATCCTATACAAATCCATAATCTAACTTCTTAGTAAAACTAAATAGTCAACCCTGACGCATCACAAGGCATAATACCCTATCCGGCCACAGGTAAAACAGGGGCACCATGGTGGCTAATGTCCTGCTTCTGTAAAAGGTTGTTCATATATGCTTAAGAAAGCATAGGTCCCAGAAAGTATAGGTGCCAATTCTGTGGGAGCTCTGGGGCTCAAGCACCCACTGGGAAATATTAGTGGGTGCTCAGCACTCACAGTCTGACTCTTATTTGTTCCTCTGCATTCATGTACAGCTCCTGTTGACTCGCAGCCCCCCAGGGTCCTGGCACATGTGCACACACACTTTGGGCATGTCTTCTAGGGCTGTGTGAAGCTTTGGGTGCTGATTCGATATGGAGGAGATTCAGCCTGATTCGACAGCCAAGTCTCTGAATCTGAATCAAATTGGGGGACCAATTAAAATGTCCGAATTGACTCAACGGTCTCTGAATTGACTCAGAAAAGATTCAGAGAACTTTGGCGATTCGGGCAGTCCCTGTTCGCTGCAGCATGAAGCTGGATGCGGACTCCATGCTGGTAAATAAGGGGCTGGGGAGGGGACCATAGGGGCCCCCCTCCATGGCTACCCAGCCCCTGGTCCCGGTTGTTTAAAAAAAAGCCCCCATTCACCGGCTGCTGCCAGGCGGAGGGGGGGGCAATCCCCACTACCCCACACTGCCTCACACTACATGGGGTGGCTCTGCCACGTGACCCCCACCCCCCTGTCCACTCTCCCACTGTCCCCCATGGCTGCCCCGCCTGGCCCCAACTCCCGGCTCTTTTAAAAAAAAAAACCCCCCACCCCACCCCCCGCCGCCAC
>NW_005843295.1:162873-178620 GCF_000455745.1 Alligator sinensis
TGGCTTTTTTCCCCCAAAGAGTTGGGAGCTGGGGCTGGGTGGGCAGTCATTGAGAGCAGGCGGAGGATGGGGCCTGTGTGATTCAGAAATTCAGCTGATTCGACAGCAGCTGAATCTCTGAATCAGACTCAGCTGAATTGATTTGGAACAGTGATTCGAATCACCGAATCGAATCACTGTCCCACAAATTGGCCGAATCCAAATCCGAAGCAAATACTAGCCACCTCGCACAGGCCTAATGTCTTCCCCATGGCAGCAGCATCCTGTAACTGGGATGCCTGTGCACACTGCACCCTCCCACTCCCACTCCCACTCTGATCCTCCAAACCCATAAATATGGTGGTGAGCTTGTGCCAGAGTGTTGTTCTGCTGCTTCTCTTGAAACCTTGGTCTCCAGCATTTTTAGACATACCCATGTCCACCTTTTGTCTTCCTTTGTCACCAACCTCTCCCCCATCCAGTCTTTAAGTAGCATTCTGGTTGGTTGGAAGTCTGTTGTCACTTCTCCCCTGTCCTGAGCACTGGCTGCCAAAGTTATTCCAAACCCTGTGTTAACTTAATTTTTACCAGTGTTTTTTAAGGACAACTGGTTTCTCTCTTCTTCACCTTTCTTTCCTATGTACCCTATTGAATGTAGCAATTCATATTTTTCATTGGTCACTCCATGCTGGCAATTGGAGGTGATAATGGTGTAATATAAGCTGCCTTCTTGATATGGCATTGATTTGTTAAGGTGATATCTAGTTCTTTATAGCTAAAGCGTTCCTTTTTACCCTGAGATTTTCTTCTTGGCATTCACACCCAACAGCATGTCTCTTGTAACTTTTCTTTGATCCTTCTCCATCCCTCTGGCTGACTGTTTTAT
The DNA here is from genome assembly GCF_000455745.1 of Alligator sinensis. NCBI lineage: Eukaryota > Metazoa > Chordata > Crocodylia > Alligatoridae > Alligator > Alligator sinensis. The sequence continues at coordinate 163,739 of NW_005843295.1, forward strand.
GCACACACAGAGTCAATCACAAGTCATTTGTTTTATGTCATATTTAGTTTAGACTGGACCTGCTTCTCGCCAAGACCTGTGGAAAGGGGTTTTGTGCCTGAAGTCTTGTTTAACATCTGTCCCAAAAAGGCAGTTGTTCCCATAAAAGACATCACCCCAAACCCCTTGCTGTTTGCATATTTCCTGGCCAGTCATGGCTATAACAACACTTCAGTGGATGTTATCTATGCTCCTTTCAGATGGGCTTTAAGAAATAGGACTAACATCAACTATATGTGGCTTTTCTTTCTCTTGGCCTTCTGCTACTCCTCCTCCATCCCCAGAAGAGAACTGTGCATAGAGTGGAGTTTACAGTTTGTTTTGGGGACATCCTAGTTTCAAAGTCTCCATGCTGTTCTAAGCTTGCATTAGAAAAGAAGGGGTCAAGGAAAATGTGCTGTGCCCTGGTAGGGATAAAGGGAGAGGTCTGGAATGGTTCTTCTACTCCAGTGGGAGTTTGCTACCCAATCTCAGACTGGTCCCTTGTAGTCTGCAAAGATCAGCCTTATTCTTTATGGTTGCATTCAAAATACACTGGAATGTTAACCACTGCAGTCATCCCTCTCCTGGAGCTTTCAGCTGGGTCTAAGCCATGGAGACTTCTTAAAATAAGGGCCAAGTCTTTAAACTTGACTGTTAGCAAGTGATCTGTGTGTGTGAATTGTTTAGTAGGGTAAGACTAAAATGGACCTCCAAGGCTATCTGATCCAGTGCCCTGCATTTGTATTCCTTTTCTATGCAGTGCTTCATATGCTTAACCAGCTGAAGGTCTATAGGGCCTTGCTTGTACTTATGCTAAGTTACATGAACAGGAGCTGTATCATCAGAAATCTGTGGGCTTGTCCTAAGTTCTGCTCTGGAAACTTGCAAGCTGCGGGCCTGTCTCTTTTCCCTGTATTAATGACATGGCCATGATCTTTGAGCTGCTAGAAAGACAGAAGAAAGATGTGGAGAAGTTTTCAGTTAGCTTACCATCTGGGGTGCTAGAGGAAATGGAAAAAGGGTTGTACAGAACCTATGATGCTTTGTGAAAAGTCTCAATATTATAAACAAGTAGGGTACAAATACCCATGGGTGGGGCCCTGTGTTGAGCTTCATCCACTTACTTTACTGAAGATACTCTAGGGAACCTTCCTTTTGTATGCTCATGATGTTGATGAGTTATGGTCTTTACAGTCCCAAACAATGAGCTGCTATAGCTTGGTTGGTCTGAGCTCTCCAGACCTTCCTTAATAACAGCAATACAAGAACAAATAGTTAACAGAGCTGCCCCTTCCTCTGCCTCTACTTCCACTCCTTGCAACTAAGCTCCCTCTGTTACCAAGCTGGGATGTTGGTGTCAGGGGTGACTCAGAGTCAGGAACTGAAAAATATCACATCAAAGAAATGGTGAGACATGTTTTTGAAAACAAGTAGGAGTTTGGTGCTTTGCCTGGTGTGACTTAGTTGCAGACTGTGACCACAGCATCCTGCCTGTACCGGTTCTAGCTAGTAACTGCCATAGCCCAGCGGGGAGGAGGCGTAGAGTCTGACTACCAAATAACTTCCTTTGGTCCAGGTTGTCACAGCAACCATATCATTTATCAAACCACCAAAAGCTATTTCCTGTAAGTGCCTTCCTGATACCTGTAAACTGAAGAAATAGCTTGTTTTCTCTTCTGAACTGTGTTTTCACTTCTTTTTCTTTCTCATTGCCATGTTCAAAATACTTATCAATCTATTTTGCTTTGGTTCACTGCCTGCAACTCTTCCCATTGTTGCAGCTTGAAAGCTCAGAGAGAGATTTTTACATCAACATGGGAGTTAAAGGCCTAAATCATACTGAAAGCCAGGGGACACATGTTTGAAATGGAGTCCTTTTCCCTTGAACACTCTAGCAATGGTGCTGCTTTCCCTCTCTCCCCTTCATAAAGCTGCCAGGGTGGAGTGCTTAAATGCGCTTAAAGGGGAGCACAGTTTCCCACTGATGTCAAAGGACTTTGTGCGCCCATTTCCTTTGGGTGCTTTTGGAAATCCCCACCCCTCTGAGGGGGACTAGGCACGACTGTGCACTGTCTTGTCTGCAAAAAAGCCCAAAGAAAGATGAGCTCAATACACAGGAAAACAATGTTGTAAACTCTCAGGATTTTTTGGATGTTTTTGGACACAGGATAAAACACAGTGACTGGAAATCTAAGCCACTTACCTGTTAGTCAGATACATTCAGGGTTGTGGAAAACAGACCATAAAATCAATCAGGAAGCACTTTGTCACAATAGCTTTTATTTCAACCATGAGCACAGCATCCTACAAACACTGGGCATAAGATTAAACTTTATCTAAGCAAATAACCACATCTCCAAGGTTAAACTACTAGCTCTTAAGAAAAGTAAAATTACCATTACTTGCTCAGCTGCTGTGAATCAATACAGCTCTATGGAAGTCAATGGAGACTGCTCAATTTGGACCAGCTAGACTGAAGCCTAAAGTTTCTAATATGGCATGATTAAAATGCTTCAACCATGCCTACACTTCCTAAACAATAAAACATCTGATGTGTGTGCATTTATGTGCTTATATTTTCTTAAAAAGCCAGTTGAGAATCTCAATGCTAGATAAGGGATGTATATGCTTGGGCTTATTAGGGCAGAAGGGTGGAATAATGCCTCTAAATAGTCCTATTTTGTAGAGACGTAATGGTGACCTCTAAGTAAATATGCATGGTAGGATAAATCAGGTGAGAGCAAAACAGAAACAATGGTGAAAGTCAAGGTCAATAGAAAAAGCACTGCATGATGTCAAATGCACATAAAATAGAAGCGGGGGAGCTCCAGCTGGTGATGAGTGGCACAGGTTCACCGATACCAATGGACTGACACCTGCTGTCCATCCACTAGGAATCTTCCTTCCCTTTAGTGGAGCAAGATGTGGTTGGCACACGCAGGGAGATGTCACCTCCTGCACCTGCTGGAACCTCTGTGAATATTGTCTGTCTTCAAAACACAGCAAGTTCATTTCTCCTGATCTGTACAAAAGACAATGGTTGACTTTCACATTCTGGTCAGCGTTTTGATCCCTATTAAAAATAAACTCTATCACCAAAGTTTTCTGATCCCAATTGAGTGGTGGATCTCAGAAGGTCTGGTTGGACTCCCCAGCTATCTTGTGTGAATTTGGGCCTCTTAGTCCATAATTTCCCTCTTCCCCCCAAAGTAATGTCTGTCTTTTTGGGTAATTCCTTTTCGACATAAACTAGTTCTGATTCTCAAGTTGAGCAGGCAAAACTGGAGGCCTTACAATCACTGGCAGTTTGCTCAAGATTTTGTTGTCCTAAAAAGTCATAAATGAGGCTAATAAAAGCCTAAGGGTAGGTCTACATGAGAAAATTGTACTAATGTGTACAGAGCCACAAATGTCAATAGCAGATATACCAGTAAGGCTGTCCCTGTGGCCATCCCTCTTCCAGTATATAAGTGACTTCTTCAGGCTAGCTTGTCTCTTTGGTTCAGGCTTTATGCCAGCCCCAAAAGAGTCATTCTTCCTCTTTGGGCATGGCTGTCTACCAGGGAGTTATACATCTGTTTCTATCTGTGCCAGTGAAATGGCACTGCTACAATTTTCCCTGTATAGACCATCCCACAGATGGCTTTTGGAAATGAGATGTGGTATCTGTCCAATTAGCTGCCTGCAGCAAAATGCAGAGAACGCTGAGCTTGCTTTGGCACCAGAAGCAGCCCAGTCCTGGTAGTGTGGAGCTTAGCATGGGCTGTGAGAAGCAGGGTTAATTAACTCCAGCCCAGGTCCATGTTGCTTCTGCTAAACTGTTCCTAGGACCTAAGCACACTCAGGCAGTTCTGAATTACCCTGCAGTCTGCAAAACAGGCTTCTACAGAATAAGGGTCCTTCTGGAGAATTTACCTTTCATAACATTTAAAAGATGCTTTGCACCTAAAGGAAGACTTCTTCTATTTCTGCCCAAGGGGTGGGGGAAAAGATCCAGCATACATAGTAAAAATGAATGATCTCACCTACAAGACGTAAGAGTATCAGACGCTCAATTGCACTGTCTGCCAAAGGCATTTAAGCGCTTCCCCAAAATTTCCCATGGAGTATTTTAACAATCCCAGCAAATGAATCTCATTTTATGATAGTTCTCATTCACCAAGAAATGAATTCCCACCTACCTCAGAAAACAAATAGCTTGATTGTCATGAGCGTGTTGAAGGCAATGGTCTTTGCAAACAGAACTCTTAGGCCCAGCACAGTCATGGCCAACATGTTCACTTTCTCTGGGTTTTCTTCTGTTAACAAAACAGAAAGGAAATGGTATCTTGGCTTAGTGAGGCCTTGCCTGGAGCACTGTGTCCACTTTGGGGCACAGAGCTTCATGGAAAATGTGGTAAACCATTGGAGAGCAGCAAAAATGATTAGAAGTCTGGGAAACATGGCTTATGAGGAAAGGTTGGAAGAGCTGGCATTACTTAGATTGGAGAAGAAAAGACTCAGAGGAGATTTGAAAATGATCTTCAAATACATGAAGGGTGGTTATACAGAGGGTGGTTATAGACTATTCTTGGTGGCCAGATGGGACAGGGCAAGGAGAAATAATCTGAAATTGCAGTAATGGAAATGTAGGTTGGGTATTAGGAGGAATATTCACACAATGAGGATGGTACAGATTAGGCAGAGAGGTTTCGAAATCTCCATCCTTGGCAGTTTGTAGAGCAGTTTAGGGTGGTAAATTTAGGATGATCCTGCCTCAAGCAAAGATCCCTACTTTTCTATGACTATGTGAAAAACACATCAATACAGGTTATCTGTGCATGCAAAAGAGAATGAAACTATCTGAAAAGAGAATACATTAGAAAAATACAGGCAAGATGTCAGGAGGAGAAAGAGGCTGAGAGGTTTTTTAGACAAACAAGGACATACAGAATATTATTCCTCCCTGTTTTATCCAGATTATGAAATCAATTTGTCCATCTTGTATTTATCCTCCACATAATTACTACTGGTGATAACTGGAACTACAAGTGTAATTCCTATTGACTGTTGTCCTAAGACTATAGTCTTAAAACTATTAATGTTTTATTCGTTTTCAAAACTCTAACATCATTTTGCAACCAAGAAACGGCATTGGCAGATAATCTCTGGATGCAAGAATTTTCAAGCCCTTTATTTTATTTTGGTTTTGTAACTAACCTGCAGCAGTGGAGTTTGAAGGAGCACAAAATGTTGTTGGCATGGTCATGGGTTGCTCTGCAGCTGTGGGAAGATAAAACTCTAACTGTTATATAAGAATTAAAAGTAATGATAAAACAAAAGATGAAAATTGCTACTTTTCCTAGTAGTGAGTGAATGGGAATTTATAAAGATCAGGCTGAAGTTTATCTTGAAGTTGTTTCCAACTTGGCTTGTTTTCACATGGAGAATGTTATATTGTCATTGGAAAAATAAAACAAGTTTTTAGGGGAGAAGTTTGTTTTTTCCCCCAATCATATCAAGTACTTCCGACAAGAAAAGGTGTACAAAATGTTTAAAAAACCCAACAAAAAACATTCAAAAAAAAAAGGGGGGTAGAGGGGAGAGGGGTAACATTTTTAGCTTTCAGTATTTTTCTTTTTCCCTTTTTAAAAAAAGGAAAGTCAAGGAAAATGGACGCTATCCACAAAACACTTATCTGACATTGAAAACCTGTTTTAGACACAAAATGTCCAGGCAGTCCTTATTCAGTGCATGGATCAAAGTAATTTTGAGCTGCTTAAGCTGCTACACCAATATTTCAATGTTGTCAATAGGAAAACTTAAAGAGAGTCGGAGACCTCAAGACTGAGATTTTAAAAAAGGTACCTAGTCAATTTAGATCCCAGGTTCCCACTGAAAGTAATGAAAAAGCAATATCCAGATATATTTCCCTCTGAATATGTAAGCTATAATAACATGTTTTTCAACTCAAAGGCTTTGAAGAGTGGAAAGCTAATATTGCCACAAAACTGGCAATTTTAAAGTGGGTTTAATGTCAAACAGTTTGTAACTGACCCAGGCTTCATCATTTTAAAAAATTTACCATGAAGTAAATATGTGAGAGTCAAAATATAATCATTTTCTAAATACTTAGCTTTAAATAACTTTGACACTGTTGAAATTTCAACAATTTAATCAATATTTTTTTGGCAAGTTTTCATAAAAACTTTATCACAATTTTCCACATCAAATTATTTTACAAAAAATTGGGGATTTTCATTCTCTAAACAATCCATTTTTCAGTTTATAAAAACTCTGAAATAATTTATCATAGCAACAGATTCACAAAGGTTTCTAAATATCTTAAGATGCTGCGGAGTATCTTGTCAGCTTCTCCAACGTATTTAAGAAATTTAGGTACCTAAATACTTGCTCTGAGTGAGGCTCTGTGCACCTGTCTTTATATTTAGATGTCCAAATCTATTTGCAAATCTGGCCATTCCCTCCATTTAAAAGTCCTATGGAACATTTCCTGGCCAGAATTGGTATCCCAACTCTAGGTATATGTTATGGTTCACTATCACAACTAAAAGGCACGTGGAAATGAAAGTACACTTTACATTTTAGACCATAAACCTTACCTGGTTTTGCCGCCTTTGCACTATACTGCTTTCCTTGATGGTCAACAGAGCAAGCCACGTCTTCAGTATCATTGATTTGAACCACTTTGATTGTATTGTACTTCCCATTTTGAGAGAGAACAGGATCATCTTGTTCATATACAACACTGCTATTAACAAAGTTCATTTTAACCTCCTTGGGGTAGAAATCCTTTGCTAAACAAGCAGCCTTGACTTGCTTCCCAGATGTTGCTTTTGATTTCATTAGAAGGACGGATGGAGGAGTAGGATCACTTTCTGAGAAAGAAACTTGGATGGTTAAAGTTGAATCCTTTAATGGGTGAAAGAGCTAAGCCAAGGATAACTAGATGTAGTGAAAACATACTTAGTTGACTACTTGCAGATCCCACCTGCAACTGTCTCTAACTGAAGTCTTTGCTTGGAAAGATCAGTGAGAGAGATAGAAAGAAGAATGGGGGAGAGGAACAAACAGTGCGGAAGTTGAGAATTAAGCCTGGGATTTTCTTGAGAACCAAAGGGAACAAGGAACCCAAAAACATAACCTAACATCTCAAGATTGGACATGAACTTTACGACTAACATTCATATGCCCTTAGTTCTTAACAGTAGAAGATTATTATTATTAGTACTATTATTCTTCATAGATTCAGAGATTGTAAGGCTGGAAGGTCATCAGGTCCAAGCACCAAGCAAGAAAGACAACTGGGGTCAGGTGACCACAGCAAAGTGCCTGTCCAGTTTACTCTTGAAGGCTTCCAGGGTAGGCGATTGCACCACCTCTGGAGGGAGCTTATTCCACAGTCTGGACACCATAGTTGTGGTCGTGGTTATTATTATTATATTATTTGCACAAGTTCTCTCTCTTATGAACAATAATGTACAGGCCCTAAAATTAGCAAGATCCACGTAACAATTGGAAGGATGGGGACTCAAAAAAAGTAATTTAATTCTGGGTTGGCATTCACTTGGCACCTGCTCTGAAATTGTCAGTGCACTGGAAGGAAACTTCTTCATGTTCCCAATGTTTTTTGATGTGGCCAAAAGACATAACTGTAACAGTAACAGCAGGAAAGGGAGTTTGCTTACTTTTATGGAGAAGGATGCAGTTCTGTTAAGAATTATAATAATATTTGTTAACTGTTTTAACACTTTGCATAAGTTTCTCACAGCACTTCCCATATGTAAGTTGGCTGAGATACACAATATATTCTGGAGCACTAGGTTGGACATTTTGAAGGAAAGTAAATCATAGGTCATCGGTCAGGTATCCAGGTTGTGGCCATATTGGTCTAGAGGCAAAAAGAATCAGAACTTGTGGCAGAGGTGATATCTTTTATGAGACCAACTAGATATTTACAAATAAAGAATTTTTTTGCAACTATCTAGTTGGTTTAATAAAAGATATTACCTCTGCCACAAGTTCTGATTCTCAGGTCATCGGACATTCTCAGGCTGCATTCATAGAAGCAAATGCTCAAAACCTATGTTGTTTAATGGGGAGGGATCAGAGGGGAACCGACACAGTCCAGTGTTTTCAGACGTATTAAAAATACAGTGACCATTATATAAATGTAGTGCCTAATATAAATCAGTATTGCTTCTTTGAGTCAGTGGGCCAGGTCCCCAAGGGATGTGAACTGGAGTCAATGGTGTCAGGTCTTCCAAGGTCTGGCACAGATTAGCATCAACACTGGGATCAATGGAACAGTAATTGCAGAGTGTTATTTTAGCCATGATACTGTAGGAAATATATGAGGGGCAAGTTTTTTTAATAATATCTTTTATTAGACCAACTATACAGTTTGGAGATAGGTGAGAGAAGCTCTTGAGCACAAGGTACTTTCTTTGGGTCACTCTACAGAAGATATGCCCAAAGCTTGTCAGACTTATCTCCCAACTATCAAACTATACCATTTGTCCAATAAAAGATATAATTTAAAAAACCCTTGCCTCTCATTCAATGGAAAAATCCATTTCCATCAGCTGGAGAATTGACCCATATATTTATTTATTTATTTGAGTGGTTGGTTTTGACACCTCCAGAAGAGAGTCTGAATTTTCCATTTACTTTGCGTCTCCCTAGTGTGCTTGTGGGGGGTATATCTATATATCTTTATCTATAGACAGATAAATGTAAATTGATCAATCTGTTTTGGGGGCTTTTTTGATGCACTTCCATTTAAAAACTAATTCCAAGGGTCTGAGACATATTTTCTCCTCCTTTGTTCTCTACCCTATGCTGTTTTATTTAGGTTTTGAGGCCATGGTCTATAATGCATACACTGTTGCTGACACAAGAAGGGAGCAGTAACTAACCCGCTGGGCTGGACGGTAATACAGTACCCCTCAGGAAATCGAGTCTAGCTACAATCCAAGAGTTAGGTAAAGTCACCCATCTTTTTATCTCCAAAGGACTTTGCTTCTAGTCATTGAAAGTAACTTAAGATCCTGGATTTTCCCAGACTTATCGCTCTAGGAACATAAGGAATTTTAACAGGACTACCCCTGATTTAGGAGGGGAGTGTTCAGCTCACCCAGTTACTTATGCATTATCAACAGTGGGCCAGACCCCCTCCACTGGTGTAAATCAGCATATCTGTAATGGAGTCACGAAACCAGGTCACTGGCCAGCCATGACTGGAAGATTGGTTCAATGCAGAGAGCTAGCACTGGCAACAAGGAAGGGGATAATTACTGGACTCAATGAAAAGCTTGGTGCCTCTCCCAGAAAGCAAATCTCTTGTGTCCCTTGCAGCGTTTCCAAGTGCATAATTCAAGAAACTGCTCTGAGAGCTATTTTGGAAGAAATCCGATTGCACAGATACAATGGAAATGATAGATTGTTATTCACTGCTTCCTTATTTTTCCTTTTTTTTTAGTAATGGTGGAACTGGACACTCCTAAAACACAAGTCTTCCATATGAAAGACTTAATTATACTTGTCTCTCCCATAAGAGTGGATGATTAATTACCTTTGGAACTTACTGCTACATGAGTTCAATATTAAAAAAAATAAAATAAAAAATTAAAAAAAAACGATTAGACATTTCTGCACATAGAAAGAACAACCAATAAGTAAGGATTTATATAGATGTTGATAAGAGCAGTAAAGCTCCCTATCTCAGGCCATAACTCAGGGTCTTAATGGTTTGTGCTTAGAAAATCAGTTTTTGTTATTGGGCGCAACTGCTCACTTCAGAGTTCTTTGCGCCTTCTCCAGAAGTAGTGGGTGCTGGCCACTGTGAGACAGTAGGACATGTAGAGACTGGTTTTATGCATTTTAGCAGCACCTGTGTTCCTACATGTAGGAATAACAGTTAGCTAAGTGCAAAGGTTGAAGTTTGCAAAGCTATATGTTTGAATTCCCAGTTCCCAATAATTTTCATGCGATTAGGGTGTCCCGATTCCTTACAGAACTTTGAAAATCACCTACTAATTTGATTTTTTTTTTTTTTTTTTGCTTCCTTGGGACATTTGTGCCTGAACAATCATGAATGTATTTTTCTGCATCCTTGGGGAACAATTGAGTAATAATAAATGGTAACATTATTAACTCCCCCCTCCTAAGTGCATTTTTAAAAATCTTAAGTCCCATTTTCAAAACCATTTAAATTTCTTAGCATCAGATTTTCCATATATTTAGGGACAAGAGATTTGGATCTAGTAGGATTTTGAAAAGTACCTGGCTACTTAACTTCAGCTAGAATCAATCACATTTTGGTGAAAGGGCAGATTTTTAAAGGTATGTAGGCTCTAAAGAAGCTGATAGAGACATGGTAGGATGTGTTTAAAAGCATGTGGGTGCCCAATTTTTGAAAACGGGGCTTGAGTTTCTAAGTCACTCGATACGTTTTGCCCATCATTTACAAAGACCTCATCTGCTGTCATTTTTCTGAACATAGTCCGATGTTTTAGAACAATTCAATCAACATTTTCTGACTATGATTCCCGGCACCCCCCTCCCCCCAAATATCAGCAAGATACTTACTTGGCTCAACTGTCAGTAGAGTGCCCTTCCCAAATATCAAGGGCCGTTGGCTAGCACAATTAATATGGTCCCTACAAAAACTTGCACATTCTGTCTCTGTCAATTAAACTCAGGGGCTGCACAAACTGATTCTCAGAACTGCAGAGAGATCTCTTTATATTACAGTTGCACTTGAAAAAACCCGGCTTCCCCATTTTGCAACAACAAAACTCTGAAGAAAGTCAGGGTCCAAACATAACTTTTTTCATAGATGTTCCAACCCTAGCTTCTGAAAGTTGTAATCAGGTGTTTTTGTGTTGTTGTTGTTTGTAAATACATACATTTAGGGCTGACATTTTTGAAGTCACAGAATCCTAGAACCAGATACTTGGAGGGGACCTCCAAGGTAACTCTAGTCCAACCCCCTGCAGAAATGCAAGAATTGTCTGGGCAATTTGGCCATCCAAAGCCTGATTATATCTAAATGATTCAGACTTCACATTATCTTAGGGAGTCTTGAACATTCCAGCCCAAGGCTATTAAACCATGTTTCCAGATCCTCAAAATTTGTGCTCTTTCATATGGATTTAGGACTAACCTGGTAACACTGTCAGCTTGGTGCCTTTCCCGAAAATCAGCGCTTCAGCCCCACAGAGCCTGATACCTATCTCAGAACTTCTCCTAGTATATCAGCCCTGGTTTTTAAAGTTGTTCAAATGCATCAGAATGCGATTGGGGCCAAGCACTCCTATCCCCCTCCAGCTTAGTTGGAAAACCCCCCAGGGATCCCAGATACCAGGAAATTCTCATGGCACAGCCATGTAGCAATCCCTCCTCCTGTGCATCCTTTTACTGTAATTAGGATAAATAGACTATTTTGTACTTACTTGGTTCCACTTGGAGACGGGTTCCACTTCCAAAGATGAGCTTATCTGTGTCCCACACTGTGCGAACCCTGATGAATACAACTTAAAAAAAAACTTCTCTACCAGCACTCGGTGGACAACCAAAACCAGGGGTCCAAAACCAGAATTGCGATCCATACAGTATGCATTATCCGACACAATGACCCTTTCCTTCCAAAGAACAGAACCACGCGTACTTTTCCATAGTTGAAAAAGTTCACAGACTTTACTCCAGAAAGTGCAACTGAGCAAAGCCTTCCTCACAATGCCAGGATACTGCTCACTTTGCTTCTTTCAGGTTACATGGAAATATAGAGAAAAGGAGTGTGAAGAGGTGCAATGTTTTCTTCTGAGGAGTAAAGCCTGTGTTTGGTTTTCCCAGGCAATATCCATTTTCTTGGATCTGCAGGTTTTTGTAAAGGTCCTTACGGAGTTTGTACCACTGTGGTATCCCCCCACACGGTGATACACTTCAGAACAAAAACCCTCTTCCTTTCTTATTGTAACAGAGCTCTCAGAGAACATTTAGACATGTGACTGAGCAAGAACCTTGCCAAGAAAATGGGAGTTGTTTTTTATCATTGCCTCTTTCACACACTCCAGCATGAAGATCAAGCATAAAGCAATGCAAATGGCGGGACGACTGGGTTGGCCATGATACTGCTGAAAAGGAGCTGGGGGTTATTAAAGTGGACCACAAGGTGAATAGTAGGGCTGTGTAAAATTTTGCCAGCTATTTCATTTGAATGCTGTTTCGACTCATGTGAAGCTCGAAACAGCGAAATTGAAACAGAATGGAGGGCTTCGAAACAGCCTCAAAATGAAACAGTCAAAACATTTTGAAAGTTTTGAAACATTTTGAGTTTCGAAGCTCAAGCTAGGCTTGCCTGCAGGGAAACAGAAAGTAAGGAGAGGGAGGGGGAAAAGTGGGGAAGAACTGCTCTAATATTGACTGTGCTGTGTAGCTGACCAGTGATGTGATCCTTCCCTGAGGTCCCTTCCAATCCCAGTGCTCTGGGGGAGGGATGGAAAAACAGCTTAAAGGGCAGCATTTTCTGAAGTGCCCTGCTTTCTGCCTTGGGGTCAGTTACTGAGCTATCTTCCAGAAGCTCAGGAGCGTTAGACAACAAAGGCTACTACCATTGATTTCTTACTTGCTAGCCTAGCAAGTGGGATTCCACAGTACTTGTTACTTTCATTCTAGATAGACCCTTTTATTTTTTTTTATTATATTCATTGATTGATTCCTCTTAACTTATTCCTCCTTTAGTCTATTTTGATTCTTTTTAACTCTGTGATTTCTCTCATGGTGTGTGTTCCATTCACTGTGCAGGGAAGCACACAGCACATCATAATTAATTATATTGCATATTATAATATAGACTGTATATAGGAAGACATATACCTACATTTATATATTTTTATTTTATTTATCATATTGCATATTATAATATAGAATTTATATAGGAAGACACATATGTACATTTATATATTTTTATTTTATTTATTACATAAATACTTGCATACAAACATACATACAATACTTAAATACACATACATACAATTATCTTAATATCTACATATATTGCATAAATCAGATAGATAACATTACAGAAGAAGAAGAGACTTTCCAGCACACCAAAGCAAAGACAAAGACACTATGAAGCACACCATGAAGTGTGCTAGAAAGGCAGCTGGCAAGCCTTCAGGGAGGGGTGGAAGAGGGGGTAGAGGGAGAGGTTTAAGCCCTTCCCCCACAAACTGAGATTCAGCTTCTTTGCTACAACAAGAAGGCATGAGACTTCTATTAGTACAGGCAGCAAGGAGAGGGGAACAGTGCCAGTGCCACTGCCTGTGTCTAAGTCTGCTTGCCCGCCAAGAGCACCAGCCATAACGCTCCCCACCCGACCACCACCATGACAACAAGCAGCAGCACCAGCATTACAGTCTCCTCCACCCACATCTCACTTCCCATGCTGAGCCTTCCAGTGCCAGAGGAAGAGCTGGAGCTGGATCTGAGTAGCCTAGCAAGGGAAATCCTGGGGAAGGAGGGGGAATCAGCTGAGTTTGTGCTCCACACCCCTCAGGTTTCCCCTAGATCCAGGTCTCCTTCCCCAGACTGCACTTCAGAGGAAGCTGAAGTAGAGACTGTGGAGGCAAGTGGCTCAGCTGAGTCCGCTCCTCCTGTTGCTGTGCCTCTGCCTGTTGAGGAGGGGGAAGTTGCAGCATCCATACATGCACCTGCACCCCAGAAGCAAGAGGGTAGTCTGGTCTGGGATCATTCTGAGCTGGAAGATGATCCCACATATGCTATCTGCCTGCATTGCTGAGCCAAAACCAGCTGGGACAAGGGAACGAAACACTTGGGTACCACAGGAATGCTGATGCATCTTCACAGGCACTACCCCATTGCCCTGAGGCTCCTCCTCAGTCTGGCACCAGTAGAAGCATGCCCAAAGGGAAATACCCCTCTCATTCCAAAGCCCCCATCCCCCCAAACCAGAGGCATCTTCACAGGCACTACCCCATTGCCCTGAGGCTCCTCCTCAGTCTGGCACCAGTAGAAGCATGCCCAAAGGGAAATACCCCTCTCATTCCAAAGCCCCCATCCCCCCAAACCAGAGGCAGGCCACCCTGTAACAGTGGGGAAAAGGTGGACAGAAAGGGGGGCACATTGCAAGGGCGAGTGAGATCACCCAGAACATCCAGGAGATGCTTGCTGTGGATGGCCAGTCCTTCTCCTTAGCTGAGTGGACAGGGTTCAGGTGGCTCACGGTGCTTGTGGCCCCATCATACCAAATGCCCATGTGCATGAGGCATGCAGGGAGTAGCTGTGCAAGGCAGGTCCACAGGTGGCCTTACACTTCACCTCAGATATCTGGAGCATCTGGGGTGGAGATCACGCCTACCTCTCCCTCATAGGGCACTGGTGTGACCAGTCAGGCTGTTGGTGGGCTCTCCTTCAAGCCAAGGTGATGGATAAGTCCCACACAGCAACCAAGAACATAGGGACCATGAACTGATTGGTGCAGGGGTGGCTCGTTGGGCAGGGTGATCTCACCCGTAGGTTCATGGTCACTGACAATGGGGCCAATATGGTCAAGGTGGTCCATGATGCCAACTTTGTTGGCATCTGCTGTGTGGCACACAAGTTCCACCTCATTCTCAGGGACTCCATGGAGGGAAACAGGGCTGCTGGTGACAGCACCAGCACCACCAGCAAGCTCATTTTCAAATGCAGGAAGGTGGCAGGCTACTTCCACCAGAGCATCAAGAGGGGCAAGATGCTGTGGGACAAAGAGGCAGAGCTGAACATCCCACAGCACAAAATCATGCAGGATGTGGAGACTCAGTGGAACTCCACATACCTGATGCTCGAGAGGCTGG
>NW_005843295.1:179020-180068 GCF_000455745.1 Alligator sinensis
CGGGGGGACATGGAAGAGGGGGATCCACTGTCCCATGCTAGCATGCCATCCACCAGCCAGTCTCCTTCTCCACCACAGGTGCTGCCAATGTGGGTCAAGGGCGTGGCTTCCATGGTCAGATCCAGAGGCACCAGACCCCACCATCAGGCAAGTAGTGTTCAGGCCTTGGTGGCTGCCTATCTCACTGAGGACATGGAGCTGCTACTGTGCTACCCCTTGACCTACTAGGCAAGCCACAGCCAGATGTGGCCAGATCTGGCCATGGTAGGACAGGAACACCTGTCCTGTCCACTGACCAGTGTTCCAAGTGTTCAGCACTGCTGGGGATGTAGCGACACTCCACTGCACTTCCTTGGGTCCTGGTTTGGTAGAGCAGCTGGTGTTCCTGTAGGTGAGCCTCCCGCTACTAGGGTTTCCCAAGCTCCAGATGCAGACAGAATGAATGACACCCTCTTCACTCCTTCTGTACCTATTTCCTTTTTTAAAAACCATTTAATATCCCACTCTCAGAACTGGAGGGGGGACTTACTGCATCACCAGCCAGCAGGGAAAGAACATGTCCCTGCTGAGCTCCCATGCCAGGATGAACTTGAAGGTATGGGATGGGGCTATGGGGAAGGAGGAGGCCTCAGGTCCTGGGCATGATCACTAAAACTGCACTCTGCCAGGCTCAGGAGGCCTGGTGGGACTGCAGGCAGTGTGGCAGCCCCAGGAAATGCCAGGACTGAGTACCCCCCTGGTGAAAGGTGAGTAGGAAGTCCCATAACCTCCAGCCACCATACGCACGCACACAGTCCTGGCTGGAGAAAGCCCAGACCCATCATGTCTTTGAAAGGCCTGAGGCTTGCTGGTTGCAGTGCAGTTGTGAGGCTCCAGGTGAGCTCAGCCTAGATGCCTGCGATGGCAGGTTTTGGGTTGAAAAACCCTTTGTCAGGTTAAGGAAACACCTGCAGTTGGTGTGCTGTTCCTGGATGGACGGAACAGTAAAGAAGCCAGAAGCTGGCATGCAATGCAGGCAAGAAAGCCAGTCAGTGAAAATGGAAATGAA
>NW_005843295.1:180092-181096 GCF_000455745.1 Alligator sinensis
TGGGGTGGGAAGAGGGATGTAGCAGTTCAGGTAAAAGTGGAGAGGTACCTGGGGAGTCAGATGTCCGGCAGGTCGCAGTGTGTCAGAATTTGACTGTCTATAGTGAGTCCATGAATTTCTGTACCTCTCTACTTTTACCTGCTACGTCCCCCTTCCCCGCCCACCCCAGTCTGTCCCTCACCCCCTGATGCCTCCATTTCTATTTTCACTGACTGGCTGGCTTACCTGCATTGCCTGCCAGCCTTGGCTTCTTTACTATTCCTTCCATCCAGGAACAGCACACACACCAACTGCAGGTGCTTCCTGAGCCTGATGAAGGGTTTTTCAACCCAGAAGCTTGCTAAAATATATTTCTGTAACTATTCAGTTGGTCTACTAAAAGATACCAGATTAGATTGACCCAAAGAACCTTGTCTGCCAGTGCCATGTCCGTAGACTACCACCCCTAGCACCTGTCCCCGGTCAGCTGACCAGAAAGGCAGGGCCTTGGGCACATCTAAGCCCCAAGGCTGGGGCTGGCAAGGAGAGTTCTCTGCACAGGGTAGGTTTCCCTGGTTCCACCTGGATCCCAGTAAGGATGCCGATGATGTGCACCTGGATATCACTGCTGGTTCCATCCATATGATCCTGGGACTTCAGCCCTGCCACTTGTGGACCCACCTGGCCAACCACGACTGGTGGCTTCAGATTGTCCAGACCACCTGGGACAACAAGCAGTGGCTATAGTCCTTTTGGGTGACCGAGGCCATCTTCTAGGAGCTCATTGACCAGATTCACCCACTCCTGAAGTGGCAGGCCACCACCATGCAGCAGCCCCTCCCCACAGACTGGTTCTATGGCAGAAGAAGTAATATGAAAGGGTTCTATGACTTTAGGAAGTTCAAAAACCACCGGACTAAATGAAAATACTGTAAGGTGGATACATAGATTCATAGATTCATAGATGTTAGGGTCGGAAGGGACCTCAATAGATCATCGAGTCCGACCCCCTGCACATGCAGGAA
>NW_005843295.1:181513-201246 GCF_000455745.1 Alligator sinensis
TGATGCACGATAAAGTGCCATTGGCTTTTTTGATGGCTTTGTCACACTGCCGACTCATGTTCATCTTGGAGTCCACTAGGACTCCAAGATCCCTTTCCACTTCCATGCCACCCAGCAGGTCATTCCCTAGGCTGTAGGTGTGCTGGACATTTTTCCTCCCTAGGTGCAGTACTTTGCATTTCTCCTTCTTGAATTGCATTCTGTTGTTTTCTGCCCACTTATCTAACCTGTCCAGGTCAGTCCAACATATCTGGTTGAATTGTCAATGAGTAGTCATTAATTGCTTAGTGTCTGGTTGGGAGGAGGTATCAAGTGGGGCTCCCCAGGGGTATGTCCTGGGTCCAGTATTGTTTAAGATTTTTATTAATGATTTGGATGATGGGATCCAGAGCATGCTTAGCTAATTTGTGTACAACAAGTTTGGTGGAGTTGCAGATACTCTGAAGAGTAGGGCTAGAATCCAAACTGAACTGAATAGACTGGAGAAATGATCCATCAACAATCAGATGATATTCCACAAGGACAAGTGCAAAGTCTTGCACTTATGATCGAATAACTGCATACACAAAAACAGGCAGCAGAATGGCTTGTTAGGCTGCAGTACTGCAGAGAAAGACCTCGGGATTACAATGGACTATGACCTGAATATGAGCCAAAAAAAAGAGAAGCCAGCAGCATCTTGGGTTGTATTAATAGGAATGTCACTTACAAATCAAGAGAAGGGATTCTTCTTCTCCATTTAGCACTTGGTGAGGTCTCACCTTGAGTACTGTGTCCAATTTGGGGACCCACACTTCAAGAAAGATGTGGACAGTTTGAAATAACTCCAGCACAGAACAATAAACATGATTAGCAGCCAGGGAAGCATGACTTACAAATAAAAGCTGACAGAATTAGTGTTATTTAGCTTTGAGAAAAGAAGATTGAGTGGGAATTTGATAAGTCTTCAAATATCTGAAGGGTGATTATAGAGAGGATGGAGATGGTCTTTTTTCTGTGGCCATAGGGGACAGGACTAGAAGCAATGACCTCTAGCTGCAGTAGAGGAAATTTAGGTTGGGGATTAAGAGGAACTTTCTGACTGAGGGTGGTCAAGCAGGCTACTTAAAGAAACTGGAATCTCCTTCCTTGGAAATTTTTCAAACCATGCTAGACAGACACTTGGCAGGGATAGTTTAGTCAGGGATGATCCTGCCAGATTAGATGATCTCATGAGGTCCCTTCCAGCCCTCCTTACCTATGTACCTATGATCCTAAAATGAACCCAGAAATTTCAAATCAAAATGCATAGTGTTAACAATATTTCAGCCTTTTGTGGTGTTCCTGAGTTCTTTTCAATGTAAGAATTGCTCTATTATGTTTTTGAGAGTGCATTTTCTGAGGGGTGCCTTGAGTCTATCAAGGAGTACCTTGAGTCTAAAAAGGTTGAGAACCACTGTCCTAGGCTGTGAAGAAGGAAATACTGTGAGAGAAGTGATGGAGACGAAAACTTCAGGGAAGAGGAAAGACAGAAGGATGTAATCAGGAAGGATGTGACTAAGTGGGGATGAGACTAGGAGGGTAGGACAATGACATCTCTACCTCATTCCATATGACAGATGACAGAACAAAGAGCAACGGTCTCAAGTTGCAGCAAGGGAAATTTAGGTTAGATATTAGGAAGAATTTACTTACTAGGCGGGAAGTAAAACACTGGAACAGGTTGTGGCGGGCCGGTAGGGGGCGCTCCTGCGACAGGTTACCCAGAGAGGTTGTGATAACTCTATCCTTGGAGGTTTTAAAGACTCAGCTAGACAAAGCCTTGGCTGGGATGATCTAGTTGGGGAGGGTCCTTGTTGGAGCAGGGGCTTTGACTAGATGACTTCCTGTGGTCCCTTCCAACCTTATGTTCTATGATTCTATATGGAGATACAAAGACAGCTGACTAAACACAGAAATATGTATCCCTGTGTACCTCAGATACATAATAATATATGTACCACCTACAGTTTCTCAAAATTTTACTGATTTTTTTTCCAGGTTAAATGGAAATAGAGGAAGGGTAGAGTAAACCCTGCAACAGTTTCCTTTGAAATGTCAGACTGTGTGTGTGTGTGTGTGTATGTGTGTGTGTGTGTGTGTGTGTGTGTGTGTGTGGTTTGAGATTTTCTTTTCCTTTCCAAGAAAGATTGCTGCTCTTTCACATGCAGCTTTTTGTAGGGGGTCTCTCTGGAGCTTGTGTCACTGTGGTAGCCCCGACACAGTGACACACTCCTTTACAAAAACCGTTCCTTCTTACTGTGCAGAGCAGATTCAGGATGTGTGTGTAGCTGCTAGATATCTCATGATCATTTCCCAAGGAAATGAAAGCAGTTACTTCTCACAGTCTCTGGCCAGTCAAACCTCAGTCCTACAGAGACCAACCACACCAAGACCTTGACATGCAAGAGGACAGTTTCCATGGTGGCTCCCCTAACACCAGACCAATGTGGTCAGCAAAAACTGGTAGGAAATTGAATCTCATGCCTCACATTGCTATACTACCATTATGTGTTAAACTCACTAGTCAGCAACATGTTTACATCACCTTATTAGTAATACTGACAACTTCAGTTTTGATCAACACATACACCATCTCATTTCACTCCTGTGTTCCTCACTCTATTTTATTATACGACTGTCTTGACCTTATTTCAGTGACTATTAACCATTTTCTGCACCTGTTGCTTGCTGTCATCTCTTGTACTGAACCCTCCTTTCCCTGTCTCTAGGATATATCCAGTTGTCTGTTTTGGGTTGCTTTGTTTGGAGGTTTTGTGTTTTGTGGGTGTGTGGTACTTTAGAAAGTTTTCGGTCAGTTTTGTTTTCTGCCTTGTGCATGTTTGTATTTGTGTTTTTGCAAAAGATTTTTGGTCCTGTTTTCAGGTTCTTCTGAGTATTTGTTGATAAGTATGTTCTTGGTGTGATGGCAGCTTTATTTAAGAAGCTCTTGCAAGGTGAAAGAAGTAACAATGCATTGAGTTTGTTTAACACTGTACACTCATTCACTTTTCAACTGTCTATTCCTGGACATGGGATGCTGTCTTGATGATAAGTGAAAGAAACTGTATAAATGTATCCCTTTGTGTTGTTTATACCAGTTTAGCAATTGCCACTTTAGTTTTTGTAGGAGGGTTGGAGTGTTGTAGTTGTGATGGTCCAAGAACTGTATGGCAGGCCAGGGTTCTTTGTGCTATCTTTTATTGGACCAACTGGACAGTTGGGAGAGCTGTGAGACAAGCTTTCAAACACAAAGTGTCCTCTGTCAATGTTAGTTGCTGTTGTCTTTATCAGTTTGGAGACCCCATTATGAATCAGGGTTCATTATGCTAAGGGGGACATATAAAGGCAGAACAAAAAAGTCTTTTTGCTAGAGTGCTTGCCATCTAAGTACAAGACAAGAGAACAAGCAGACGTCATTGGGCAGTACTATGCAAGGATCTATGAGAAAGTGTTAGTCAACAGAAGGCCGATCTTTTTTCTCCCTGTAGGCATCACAGCAAATGAAAGACTGAAGGAAGGGGGTGGTGATGTTGAAAGTTGACAGTGAGAAACTCCTCCCACTTGTGAGGAGCATCATGGGAGGCAACAGGTAGCTCTCTGACAATGTAACTGGCTGGCAGTGAAAGTTGATAACATGGGTTGATCAAAGGTGGGAGTTGATCTCTTTGTACTGAATGAGCAATGGCTGTTGGGGTAGAGAGAGACCATGAAAGGCCTTGAACAATGGGTACAGCTTGCTGGTGAATGGTGCAACAAGGAAGATGGAATCAGTGGAAAGACACACGGAGGAGGTGGACATGGTCAAAGGATGGACTAGGAAAATGTCCTTTTCAACAGCACTGTGGATGGGTTTGAGCAGGGTGAGAAGGTGTTTGTCCAGGCTAGAAAAAAGCATCTTGTAGTAAATGAGATATGAGCTCATGAGGCCATGGACCAGAGCTTTAGCTGTGCACATGGATAGGACAGGCCATGTCCTGCGGCATGGCCAGACAGTGCCGTACCACTGTATAGCCTACATCAGTTCTATATAGTCAGGTAAATTGAGCTGGGGTCTGGAGAGGACAGACATACAGCAACCCTGGAGTAGATGAACAGATTAGGAAACTGCTACTATACCTCAGCACTCAGTGACAAGGAAAAGATAATATCTGTTTGCTTTGAGCAAACAGCAAGCCAAGATGGACATGGAGAGATGCACAAGTCAATGCAATTTGCACTGGTGGAGTCTTACCCCTGATTCTTTCAGGGACAATTCTACACTGGGTTGGGCAAAGTTACTCTGGTCTAGGGGTTAGTATTGTCTGCCCTCCTCTGTTTAATTACATAGTGAACTGCCAATCACACTGATATAAAGAGGGCATCTCTGCTTGCCCTTAGAGATGTTATGCAGAAAGCATGTTCAAGTCTTAAACATAGCCTGGATGTGAAGATGGATGGAGAGAAGTTGGAGTTTGGTCCCCTGGGTTACAGGCCTGAGTGATGGGCAGAACGCTGGTCTTGGCCAATGAGTCAGAGAAAGAGAGCATGGAGGGGAACATTAACCCTTTTTCTGGCCATATCAAGGGCAAGCTGTGGACTAGATAGTTGAGACAGGTGTGAGACAGAGAGATCAAAGTATTAGCTGGGACAGCAGAAAGCACAGGACGAGCAGAGACGCAGATCTCTAAGCTGCCTGCGAGAGGATGGAAACTGAACTTGTGTTTGCAGGTGAAAGTAGCCAGAGGGGGAAGGAAAAGTGTCTGTTCAGACCAGGCTGTTAGACCTCGATTCCATGCGATGCCCAGTGACTAGGGAGACAACGGATCGATGTCATCATGCATCACCTACACACATTGCTCGTCAACAGCTTTATTCAAAATGGAGACAGCTTCAAGCCAGCTCCAACAAACTGGGGAGCTGCCATGAACATTAGTTCTTTCCATATTTATACACTTTGGATTATGCTCGTTAACATTTACTCCACCTTTGTCCCTCCTTTCTTCCACCTTTAGTCTTTCCCATCTTAAGCTCCACCTCTGTTTACTGTTTATTTCATTAGCATGGAATTACCTATGCATTTTACTTATTTACATGCCTTTTTGCTATGAGCGCATGCCTAAGACCCTGACCCCGGCTTCTTTTGGTCACTTGTGGCTTCTTGCTGATTTCTTCACCATCTCCAAGGTCTTGCTTCTCCTTTATCTCCTGATGGTAGCCAGTGGTCTGCATCCTGTTCTTCTTACACAATGAGCTATATATCTTACAACAATACTATGTTGTTAGGAAAATGCTTGCCTAAGCGCTTTGCAATGTTACTTTTAACATACCATTCTGCCTTGTGGTTAGCAGCTTGCTAGGTCACAGGTCATAGCCTTTTATTCAGCTGCAAATTCAATGCTCCCCAAGATCCAAATACTGTCACCCTAACAGCTGTACCCTCAGCAACTACAGTGGCTGATTCTTGCACATAAATTCATGCACCCTCAACCACTGTGGTACGTATAATACACAGTGATAAACAGTCGCACAAAAACCTTGCAGTCTTGGCTCTTGTACTTGGAAACACAGGGCTTCCCCCATCTATGGTTTCCCCCTCCCCATCCTGTCAGTGTCTGTGCCATGAAAATACTATGCTTATAAACTGAAAATCAGGTTCCCAGTATGTGACTGACCTGGTATCCTCACCAGGCATAAATCAATATACCTCCATTCAAGGTGGAGGAATTCTGCAAATTGATATTTATTACACAAAGACATGACCCCAAAGTGTAATTAAAATACTAAATAAATTGTCTAATAGTAATAGTAGGACATTTAAAAATTATTTTATATCAGTTTAAAGTGGCTACATTTATGTTCAAGTATAAATGAAATATTGAAGAGCTTTTTCCAGTGAACAAGAATGACATTTTTAAAGTAGCCCATGGGGGAGAGAATCCTAAATCCTACTAACTTTCAATAAAACCTTTGCCCCTAACTCCCTTAAGTTTCATATTATATATGAGTCAGTACTTCAGATGTGTCCTTGCTGGTGCTGAATTGAGAGGAAGAATCACTTCCCTCGCTCTGTTGGCAACGCTCCTACTAATGCAGCCCACCATACCCTTATCCATCTTCAAAACAAGGGCACACTGTTGGCTCATATTCAGGTTTCTGTCCAGTGTAACCCTCAGGTCCTTTTCTGCAGAGCTGTTGCTTAGCCAGTCAGTTCTCAGTCTATACCAGTGGATGGGATTTTTCCATCCTTGGTGCAGGACTTGGCACTCATCCTTACTGAACATCATGAGATTTCTTTTGGTCCAATCCTCCAATTTGTCTAGGTCTCTCTAAATCCTGACCCTACCCTCTAGCATATCTACTGCTCCCTCTGGGTTGGTATCATCTGCAAATTTGGTAAGAGTGTACTCCATCCCATCTTCCAGGTTGTTGATGAGGATATTGAAGAAAACTGGCCCCAGGGCTGACTCCATTTGATACTCACTGCCAGCTAGCTATTGAGCCATTGATTACTATCCTTTGAGCCCAACAATCTAGCTAGTTTGCGATCCACCTGACAGTCCATTCATCTAACAGATACTTCCTTATCTTGCTTGCAATAATGTTATGTTGCTAAAGTCAAAGTATATCACATCCACTGATCTCCCTGCATCCACAGAGCTAGTCATCTCATCATAGAAGGCAATCAGGTTGGTTAGGCATTACTTGCCCTTGGCTGCATGACTCCTAATTACCTTCTTCTCCTTCAAGTGCTTAAAATGGAGTCCTTGAGGACCTGCTCCATGATTTTTCCAGGGACTGAGGTAAAGCTGATAGGTCTGTATTTCCCTGGGGTCCTCCTTCTTTCCTTCCTTAAAGATGGGTGCTATATTTTCCTTTTTCCAATTGCCTGGGACTTCTCCCAATCACCATGAGTGTTCAGAGATAATGGCCAGTGGCTCTGCAGTCACACTGGTCAGCACCCACAGGTGCATAGCATCTGGCTACAACGTCTTGAACATGTCCACCTTTTCTAAATAGTCCCTAACCTGTTTTTTCACCACTGTCAGCTGCTTGCCTCCTCCCCAAGCTGTGCTGCCAGGTGCAGTTGTCTGGGAGCTGACCTTGCCTGTAAAGACCAAGGTAAAAAAGCATGGGGTACTTCAGCCTTTTCCTTATCATTTATCACTAGGTTACCTCCCCTATTCAGTAAAGGACACACGCTTTCCCTGACCTTCCTCTTGTTGCTGACATACTTGTAGAAACCCTTCTTGTTACCCTTCATGTCCCTTGCTAGCTGCAACTCCAGTTGAGTTTTGCCCTTCCCGATTTCATCCTTCTATGCCCGAGCAATATGCTTATACTCCTCCGTAATCAGTTGCCCAAGTTTCCACATCTTGTAAGCTTCCTTTTTGTGTTTTAGCTCACTGAAGAGCTCCCTGCTAAGCCAAGCTGGTCTTCTGCTATATGTGCTAGTCTTCCTACACATCAGAATGGTTCATTCTTGCACTGTCAGTAAGGTTACTTTAAAGTATATAAAGTACAGTAAAATAAAGTTATATTCCAGGGCATGCTATATGTGAGAAAATATGGGTACGAAAAAGCACCTTTCTCCATAGTTTTAGTGAGGTTACTTGTTCAGACAAATTGCTAACTTTTGAGTTTGACTGAATATTTGGACTTTTTACTCATTTTGTCAGGTGAAGACTTACTGTGGTTGGTAGTTTATTTGTGGATTTTTCTGGCTGTTTATTGGGAGTGTTTGTTTTTACTAGGTTTCTGATTGGCTGCCTTCTGAATTGTTATAAACCTAAAAATATAGGACACTGGTACAGGAGGGGCTGCCCAACTCATTAAGTCCCATCCCCTGCTATCTCAGGAAGCCACATCTTGTGATCCCTTTCAGAAGTGTAACCTCTTCTGTCATAGAGTAGTAAATGTTTGCCTGCTTGTTATTTGTCATAATTATAATAAACATTGCTGTTGTAATTTTCTGGTGGTTGCATTTTCAGCATGGTTACTGCTATTTCTATTTCTCTGAGTTGCACAATTTTTATTGCTACTGTCATGTTGTTCTGTACATTTACATGAAGCTCACAATGTATTCTCTATTTTTTCTTGTTTCATAAGTTTGTTTCTGTTTTATCCTTTCCAGAAGTTGGGGAGAAAGATCAACCATGGACAACCCCCTCCCTCTCATGAGCATCTTTAAAATATTTTGAAAAAAGAAAGAGAAGACCTATGGATTTACCCTCCTTCAGATACATCTACCCATAAACACACCTTCTGCCCCTCTGCTCCCTAACAGGTGTTTCTCTAGCCTGGCCCATGTCTCTGTGACTTGTCAAGAAAGCACTTTCCCACGCTGGTATCTGCTTGGGCTTTGTGAGCACGTGAGTCTGCCTGAGCCTTCCCACAAAACCACAGATCTCCCTTCATTTCTCTGAATCCACAGTGAAAACTTGCATCAAGGAAAGACCGTGGTGTCTCCACCACAGCTGCAGTGGCTGACTGATTTCCCCATAGTTCTGCTGTGTCCTCTTGCCTTAACACACAGTGCTAGCAGGAGGCGCTCCAGTATCACGATAAGAAATGTGGAACGTTGCAGAGAAAGAGTGAGTTCACAGGGCAGAGTAACTAAAGAAAACTGGTCTGTAGGTAGATATGGAAATGTGAATTGGATCAATGTAAATTACTTCCCTAAATGTAAGAGAGGTTAGATATACAGAAGCACTTTAGGAGGGTATACATTGTTTGACATGACATTATGAAGTCCTCGTTCAACCTGCATCTCCCTAAAGAACAGCTGGGTTCAACCTTTGGGTGCAGGGAGCTGGAAGAGCTGGAAGAGTGGTGTGGGGCTGTGCCATGTGGTGGATCAGGTCCTTGTGCCAGGATTGGGACTTGCACCACCTCCCTCAGCCCTGTAATGCCAACTGTCTCAGGCTCCACACCACCTCTTCAGCCCTGCACTGCCAGATCGGGGCTCTGCACTGCCTCCCTCAGCCCACTCTGGGCCCCCCACTGCCACCTTCAGCCCTGAATTGCCAGCTCAGGGTCCAAGACTGGCTCCAGCCTGCTGCTGTGTGCCCTGATGGACCCAGGCCACCTCTGTGTGCTGACTTCAGGTGCTAACTGGCCCTCAAGTCTCCCCTGAGTCCAGAAATTTGGCAGGAAGGGAGTAGTAATTCCTGCCACTGCTCCCCTGCCCCACAGTTTTGAAGCCATGGAGACCTCTACAGCCTGGATGGCATGGCTCCATGGGCTGCATCTGGACCATATGCCAGGGACTGAGCCCTCCTGCTCTAGAATACTTCTGTCCCACCCACGCTTTATTCCCTCCTAGTGTTGTTGGGCCAGCCTGTATGAGACAGGAACCTCAGCTGGAAATTAAACTCATTTTTTAAATTCTCCCTGGAGATTATTGGTAAGTCAAATATGATGGGTGGATAGTGACAGGAAAGTCCCCCTCTCTGGTGCCCATCCCAGCCTGTCATCTCCCGGCACTTAAGCCCAGCCCTTGCAGCCTGAGCCACAGAGTCCCTGTTAGTGATTTCACAACCATGGACACTGCCAGTCGGTTACAGAGTCCTTAGTGGTGTCACTGCTACTGGGCCAATCTTCCACAGCTGAAAGATGGAAAAATCACAGAGAAGGTTGGTAAATACAGAAGGCTGGAAAGTTGGTGGAATCATGCAGCCAAGTTGTCTATGTGTGCATGGAGACGAGTGCGCGCACACACAAACTGCTACTTTAAAAAACATTCACATAACACCAAGGCAGACAGAAAAAGCCAGTTCTCCCCTTAGACATACAAAAAACTAGAACTTGTGGTTCCAAAATGATACCTTTTATTAGACCAACTGGAAAATGGCAAGAAAATTGTCCTTTTCTGCAAGCTTTCGGGATCAAAGTCCCTTCGTCAGGCTCTGGGAAAAGTGTAGATGGTACAAGATGGTAAAAAGTCTCCATTGGTAGGAAATAAACTTCATTTTTGCACAGAGGGAGCTGAAGATGGAAGCCTGTGCCTCTGGGTCCATGAGAGTGTCTTTGTGAGCTGTGTTGAGGAGCTCTTTGATGTGTTGATCAGGTAGCATTCCTTCCCTGGAGGTGTCAGATGGGAGGCAGGGAGGTAAAAAAAGTCCTTGCTGTTCTGCAATGAAGTTTAAAATCCAAAATTGGCTGAAATTCGGCATCTTCTATGTTTCAGGGGTGTACTTGGTAGCCGTGTTGGTCTGAGACAAAAAGACATACAAAAAACTAGAACTCTTGGTTCCAAAATGATACCTTTTATTAGACCAATTGGAAAATGGGCATTTCCCCCCTTATTCCTCCCACACTGAGTCAGCATTAGGCCCTACACTTTCTGTTCTCGGAAAGCAGGTCCTCTACAGTCTGGACAGGAAATCCAAGGTGGTGGCTGTGGGAGGATGTTGCACACTGCATCCAGTGGGGGAGCAGCTGACAAAGGGAAACCAGCCTACCTCTGCCATGTGTTAGCTCCTAGATGTGATATAATTCTCATGCTGTTCACTTTGCCTAGCTATCCCAAGGAAAAAACTACCTTCATGTTGCAGAGAGAGAACTTTTGGAGAGAGCTAAATTCTGCCCTGAAGAAAACCTTGACATGCATATGCACAGATTCTGAGTGTGTGTGCAATAGAAAAATACATATTTTTAGAAGTCCATACTTCCTTGAGGTGCAGTGCCCCAAACTGGGCACAATACTCCAGGTGAGGCCTCACAAGAACTGAACAGAATAGAGGAATCATTTCCTGTGATTTGCAGATAACACTCCTAGTAATATGTCCCAGCATGCCATTATTTTGTAATGATTAGATTAGATTAGATTAGACAAAGTCGATGTTTGGTTCATTCTTTGTCTCCTCGGGTTTTTTCCTGCCATTTTTTTCTTGGTCTATCTTTTGCTTAGGGTTTATTTTTCTTCCATTCATTCCTTTTGGTTTCACTGACTGCTCTGATGTTTCTAATTGTTTCTTACTTGTTATATTTTTCCTTTTCCCATGTGTGTTTTTTTCCCTCCTAAGGTTTTTATTTCTTTCTTCACCTCAGCCCCCTGCAGCACTGCAGCTGGCCCAGCCCTACCTGAGGCCCCACAATTCCCACTGCACCTCTCTTCCTGGGACTGCTGGAATAGGCCCTACCAGCTCCTTCTTAACTCACCCCCTTTTTGTCCCGGGCCTCTATGACTCTGTATCACTGTGTGGGCCTCTCAGTGCAATAGTATGTGGCAGTGTCTGCAACTGTCAGGGAGTGCAGCTGTAGGGAGATCTGGTTGGTGGAGGAGTTAGCAGAAATGGTGGCTCTGCTGTGGAAGGATGGAGCATAGGATGTTTTGTTACCAAATGGATAAATCCGCCCCATCCACTCTGGCCACCTGCCGGGAGCGTGCCGGACCCAGTTCCAGTTGTGTCTCCCGCTGGAGATATTCCTGGAGACAGTGTAGGTGAAAGTGAGGGGCTTTGAGACCTGCCAGACCCCAGGGCCAGATGTCACCAGCTGCACTTGGGAAAGGGCACCTGGACACAAGGAGAGGCGGGGAGAGATGGTAACAAAATCTCTTTGCATGCTCCATCACCCCAATGTTGCAGGTACCTACCTGTTCCCATGCTAATACGTTCAATGTTGTGGACCACACATAAACACATGCCAACACCATGACACACTTTCGCACCATCAAACACACCAAGGGAGGCATACACTCAGGTACTCATGCGTACACCAGTACTTACATGATGTCAGGGTAAGCGCAGCTAGGAAATACACATTCATTTTTAAGAGACCCGCTTGGCCTGAAATGCCCAGTTCAGCTGGTGTCCAACAGGTCTCAGGAAGCTCCAGTGAGTCAGTGAGACAGGCCAGGCCTGGGATGGTTGTTTTCAGCACTGTGTGTTTTCAGCACTCCTGGTGTGTGTCTGGGGGCCTCTGCCTGTCTCTCCCCAACAGACTGAGTCTCCTCTCTCTCTCTTTCCTGTGATCCTCCCTCTCTCTCTCTCTTTCTTGCTTCCCCTCTCGAGCTCCCCCAAGTGTCTATAGCCATCACAGTCCCATCCAAGCATTCCTGAGCATGGTGTGAGCCTTTCCTGTCTGTTCCTGTTGCTTCCACTCTGGCTCTGAGGCTGCAGGGCAATGAGATATGCAGCTCTGTAGAAAAGGAGCCATGTGTCTGACACGGCAGCCAATACCAGAGCCAGATGTAGATTTGGCTAGCGATGGGCTCCATGGAGACACCACAAGTGGCTGTGAGGGATCAGGGACCTTCCCCACTCCATGGCTATATGCCTCCAGTTACACCAGGGAAAAGGGCACGTGGGCACAAAGGTGAGTCCCAAGTAATAAATGCATAATCTCACCTCCAAGGAATCTCTTTGCTGTCCCACAAACACTGTCATATCCAGAGCAGGGCGTGCATTTTCTGAAACACGTACACAAATGTTCCCACAATTACAAATAGAGCCCAGCAGACAAAAAGGCTGACATACTCCCAGACAGTCAGACACCCATGTATGCCAATACTCACAGGGCACCAGAGCAACTGCAGCTAGCATCACTGCAGTAGCATCGTTGGGACACCCAAAGGCTTTCACATGCCAGATTCAGCTTGTGACCAAGCAAATGCAGAAAGCTCTTGAGGAGCTGAGGGAAAGGGCAGCCTAATGATTCCAGAAGAGAATGCTTTTTCTGCCACTCAAGGTTTGTTTGAGTGACTGGGAATATGTCAGCCTATTGTATATGCACTGTAGCTCCTTCTCTCTGGTTTGTGGTTTCCTGTAGCATAATAAGCTATTTTTAAACCAGGCAACTAACCCATTGTAAAATTATTATATGGAGGAGAAAATTAAAATTCTTGTCAGGTTTGGGCTGTCTGAAATCAGTGTTAGTCTCCCCTAGTGTTTGCCTCCCTTGTGACAACATCTCTCTTTTTTTCCCCCACCCACATCCACACCCACAAAAACAAAGCACCTGGGTTCATAAGAATTCAAGAAATTGTGGGTTTGTCTTGATGTTGTAGATGAGGCTTTGTTCAGGTACTTTGCAAAATGTGTCATTGCTACAAAGTGGGTTCAGAAATGTTGCTTTTTCCAGGGTTCGTGTGTTACCTTGTACCTTCCTCAAGGTACAAATGAGTCAAAGGAAACACTAGGGGACACCCACTGCTTGTGTTCCATCACTGTTGGAAGCATTGATTGTTCTTTGCTTCTTGCTGTCTGTCCCCATGACATGCAAGCTCAGGGTTGAATGGCGTTGGAGCCTGGAGCTCAGTGGAAAAGGAGCCAGGTGTTTGTCACTGCAACTACCCCTTGAACATTTCTGGGGAAGAGGGGAGGAAGAGCAGGTGGTTTGGAACTTGGCGGCAGAGAACAGGGCTCCCATTCTGGGTGAAGGGTGCGTGGGTGCTCTCATGAGTCTGGTTGTCTCATTCTAGGGGATGTGGCACTTTTGAGAAGTGGTGGGTTGCAGAATAAATGGCGGGAGGCAGTGCAATTGGGGCTTACTGAGTCAATGATTTTTTGGGTATGACAGAAATTTCAAGCCCAAGAGATTGTTGTGGGTGTGACGCTCCATGCGTGAAGATATGCTAGGGAATACCTGCACCTTTGATTGCACATCTCAAGATCTCTTTGAAATGGCCTCATCCCCTCCAGGGAAGCCAGCCCAGTGTGGCTCTGTCCTTGATCAGACCCTTCCTGGTACATTACTTTACTACCACAGTCCGTTTCCTAGGTGGGTCCCAGTAATATTTTAACTCAGTCCCTTTGTTTCCTAGGCCTCTCTGTGTCTAATGCCACTGTAACCCTCCTGACACAATAATATGCAAAAGCTCTGAGGAAATGCAGCTGCATGGAGAACTGATTCTTGGTGTCTTCAGAAACAACAATCAAGCCTTCAAAGGACAGGGCCAGCCATGCCCCCCATCCCAGAGCTGTTAGAGTATCCCATTCCCATCTATGCCATCCCTTTCCCAGAATGCTGCATCCAGGCCACATGAATCTGATGTTCTTGTGAGGAGACCGTGCATGTGAATGTGGGACCCTGTAATCAAGCCTTCAGGGGATGAAGAATCTTTTTGAACTCCCAGTACCTACAGAGCAGCTCACAAATACTCTCAAACATGGATGGATGGATGGATGGATGTGTCAACCCCTCCATGAATGCAAATACAGTGAGGCAAACAGATATGCATTCACAGCCACTGTCACCCACCCAGGCCAATACTTACATGGCACCAGAGCTAGCACAGTGACGAAACACTGCAGCATTTCAGAGACAAAAATGCCACCAAATGCCCAGTTAGGTTTATGGCCCAGAAGAGCTTGTAAAGTTCTGGGAAATGTATAGACAGGGCAGCTCTAGGTTGGTAGTTTCCAGGACAGTGCATGCACTGGTGTGCAGTGATTCTCTGCCTCTTCTTCACTCACAGACTAAGTCTCCCTCTCTCACTGTATTTCATGGTTTCCTGTGACATGTCCTCCCTCTGTCTTTGGGACTTTTTCCTTTTTTCTCTTCCCAAAAAAACAGGGTGCACATATCTTAGTTGGGGGAGGGGAAGGTAGAGGGGGGTATATGGAAAACAGCAGGCCTCTCTTTTCTCCTAGTGTCTGTCTCCAATCAAGTTATCTATTCCTTCACACACAGAGATGCTCACACAGGCATTATCTCACTAAAGGATAGGGTGATCTTGAACATTTTTATTCTTCATGATGTTTCAAAGGAGCAAACTATCTGTCACAACACGGTATGTCTAGGGGTTCCCAATATATATTACATTAAATGGAGTTATGCTTTTAATTTTTGGTACACAGTTGCTTTATTATCTTTCTCGCTGAACCCTTTATTTCTATGTGTTTCTTGGTCTGGTATTTGCTTATTCTAAGTTTTTATAAAGATTACTTCTATTTTTGCACTCATACTCCTGGACTTTTATGTTTATTTTTATTTCCTTCCCTGAAGGTTCCTGCTACTTATTCATTCCACCTTTCCTAGAAAATTTAAACTTTGTTGATTCACATCAGTCCCCTGCAAGGGTGAAGCCAGCAGCATCCAGCCCAGCTGTGGTGCAGTGACTCCTACATCCTCACTTTCCCTGGGGCTCTCGGTTCCCTAAATGGGCCTCACTGACATCTGACCCTCCACCTTTTTGTCTGAACTCTTCACATACTTGGGTCACAATGATGCACAATATTACATAGCAGCATCTGCAACTGTCAGGGAGTGCAGCTTCAAGGAGAGCTGTTTCTTGGAAAGGTCTGCAGAGATGGTGGAAGAATGATGAAGAGTCCTCCATTTTTCCCAGTGTGTGGATACAAGCATTATTCACATCCAGCCCTTCCCCAGGACCAGGTGTAGCTCCTGCAAGTGAAGGGCTCTGCAGAGACAGCACAGGTCAGTTTGGCAGGTTCTGAGACCTTCCCTACTCCATGGCTGGATGCCACCAGCTTTGCCTGGAGAAGAAATCTACTCTGCTGCTGCACATCAGCACCATGGGCAGCTCCAGACAAATGTTCTGAAAGGCAAAAATCCACATGCAGAATTAGACGTGCACAAAGTCATAGAAGGTCTGAGATGCAGAAATCCTAATACAACGGGGAAGTTTTGAACATGCATGTACTCGCATGGACACTACTACTCACAAGGTGCTACAGCTACTTCAGTAAAGAAAGACTTCCACTTTCTAGGACAATGTTTCTCAACGTTTTCGGGCCAGGACCCATTTGTAAACATCGAATCCTAGTCCCAGCCTGTGTGGTGTGTGTGGGGTGGGAGAGTGTCAGTATGGGGTGAGGGGTGCCAAGTATCCCCAAGCAGCCCCTGGCAGGCTAGAACTCTGCTAGCCTGTAAGGGAAAAGTCACGGTTTCCCATGTTTTTCTCCTTTAAAGAAGAATCCATTTTTAAAGTTTGTTTGTGACCCTTTCATATATTCTTTTGACCCACTTTTGGGTCATGACCCACGGGATGACAAACACTGTTCTAGGAGACCCAAATGTCATCAGGCGTCTTGCTTGGTTTGTGACCCAGTCAGGGCCCAGAAGCGCAGAGGAACAATATCTTGCAAAAATAGCCAGGACTAGTGTTTTGCAGGATTTCACACACTCTGGGACTGTGTTCTCTGTTTCTCTTTCTCATTTTCTTTTTGGGTGTCTCTGTTACTGGCATGTGCTCTGAGGAGGCTCTGGTTTATGTCTGCCTGTTGTCTCCTCCCTGGAGTGGTTTTCAATAGCATCACAAGCTGCTTATAGCCATGCTCCTTTTCCATGATTAAGTCCTCCTGTGGACAGGGCAGTTCATCTTTTCCAATGCTAGACTCTCTTAGTGCTGACCTCTGTTGGCCTGATATACCGACATACCGATATACTGACATACCGACATACCTCTGTTGGCCTGATTTTAAGAATCAACAGCCAAAACTCAATTGTGGGCAGGGTGCAATATCCCTAAAATGACCAATCGCAATACATCTGTTCAATAACTTAGAGACCTTTATTGATACTCAGTAGCAGCATATGACAATTAGCAAGCAAGCAAAGACTCTCACCATGCACTGTACCCCAGGGATGCACACAGAAAGAGGGACATCTGGCCAATATGTGATCGTCTTCTGTGGGTCTCTTGCTTCACTTTGCAATGGTCTCACCTAAAGGAATTTGCCAAGTGATGAACACACCTTCTCTTTGTTCCTTTTAAGTGTTATACCTTTAGTCCATTCATGGTGTACCTAGCTGGTTCTCATTCATTAGTAGTTCAGTCTGATGTACCTTGTCCAGCTAATGGAGGTACTGTCCACACGCATGTCATGCACCAGGTATCTGGTAAGATGAGATCATATAGTTGGAATCTTTCCATCCCTAATTGGGACTTCTAGGTACCAGGACAGGTTAATTCCTGCAGTTGCACTCTTATTTTGTGAATACATGGGTGATGGGGCAGATTCTCTTCTCAGGGGTCATTAGACACTCTCTACTTCCCCAACGCCCCCCTTTCCTCCCCCTGCAATCTCTATCTCTGAAATGTGAGAGAACTGCTTTGTTAAAAGGCTGCTCCCCTGCTAGGTCATGAGAGCCTGATTTTGCTTTCCAGCACACTAGTTAGCCACATTTATGTTGAATATATTTAATGATAAGCAATAAGCCTAAGTAAGCACTAACATTCTTGAAATTTGAAATTTTATCCAGCAACCTCCATATACCAACACATGAGAAAAATGCCGGCTGTCTTCTCCTTGGGATGATTTATTCACGCATTGATTAATACAGAGGAAAATACCAAAACCAAGCCTGCTGTGTTCTCCTGATATCATTGCCTAATATTTTTCTCTCTGAGCTTTCAAATTCTCTCAAATCCTTCTCTGTCTGCTGGGCTCTCTCCAGTGCAGCATTTCCTAGTTTTATTTTTGCATGAGCTCTTCTTTATTTTCAGTGAATTGCCTTAACAATTTTTTCTTGCCTCTTAAGGTTTTGTATTATGTTTTATTATTGAATTGTGGTTATTTTGAGTCTCAATTTTTTATAGCATTCCAGGTGCATGCATTGAAATCAGATATGCAAGAAACCTAGGAACAAATCCAACCCTGCCCACAGCCCACTCCTTCCTGCTTCAGTTATTTTGTTGGAACTCACAACAAGCCTCAGACGGCCTTGTGAGCATTTCCTGCTGCTTGGTTTTTGTCCCAGCCCTCTCTGTGTCTGTATCACTGTGTGTGTACCTAGGGCACAGTAATACACGGCGGTGTCTGCTGTAGTTGGGGATTCCAGATGCAGAGAAAACTGGTTCTTGGAGGTATCTCTAGAGACTTTTGTTCTGCTTTGGAGGGATGGTGCATATTGCGTAGTCCCAGCCCCATCTATCAGACTCATCCACTTGAGGCCTTTTCCTTGGAACTGTTGGTACCAATATCCTCTAAAGCCCGTGGTTGTGATGAGTTTCCCAGAGACTGCACAGGTGAGAGTGAGGGGCTCTGAGACCTTCACAGTACTGGGACCAGATGCCAGGAGCTGCACTTGGGAAAGAAATAATTGAAATAAGAGTGGGAGAGAGCATTAAGCAAAGCCATGGTCTTGATTGTGTAGAATGGCTCAGCACCTTGGTCTCACACACATGCTAAGATGCAATGAGAAGCACAAACCAAAGGATTCTGAGGCAGGAATTGGACCAACTAATATTGATTGACCCCCCACCCTGCCCCCCAAAGCACAGATTACTCGCACATGAAGGTACGCACATGCTTGTTAATATTCACTCAAACCCTAATGCTCAGATGCTGCCATGGCTAGTAGAGGTCAATGGAATTTCTTCATTTTAGGACACAAATTGGATGAGATGTTCAGTTTGGCTTCAAACCCAACTGAGCCTGAAAGACCCAGGGGAGACTGGGTCACAAGGGTCACAGTGGGTATGGTGACTTTCAAGAGTGAGTGGATGCTGGGACTGAGTTATCACTATCTGTCTCTTGGTAGAACACACCAAGTTTCACTCAAGGCTCATAGCAGGGATGATATCTTTTATTAGACCAAAGAGATTTTTGCAAAAAAAAAAAAAAATTATTTAATTGCAAGCTTTCCGGCACAAACACCCTTCATCAGGCATTGGAGAAAAGATTGTAAAAGTACTCCTGGGTAGAAATGAAAGTTAATATTTCATAGGGTTTCATAGAGGAGTCAATAGATAGAAAACTCCTCTGGGCAGGCAGTTCATAGCTGGTATGGAGTCTTTCACCTCTTGTGAGGTTCTGTGATGATGCAAATTACTTTAAAACAAAGGCAGGAGCAGTATCTCAGGTTTCAGGTGGTCAGAGTTGCTTCCTTCTTGGGACATTATGAAGATTTCATTTTAAAAAGCAGCTAAAATGTGATATCTTCCATGTTTCAGGTATCCAGGTTGTAGCTGTATAGGTCTAGAGGAAAGATCAATCAGGCTCATAGTAGAGATGCTATCTTTTATTAGACTAACAAGATTTTTGCAAAAAAAATTGTTTAATTGCAAAATTTTGGGCACAAACATCTTCATCAGACATTGGAGAAAAGATTGTATAAGTTCTACCCAGATGAACTTTTACACTCTTTTCTCCAATGCCTGATGAAGAGTGCTTGTGCTCAAAAGCTTGCAATTAAAGGGTTTTTTTGTTTTTTGCAAAAATCTTGTTGGTCTAATAAAAAATACCATCTCTACTATAAGCCCTGATTGCTTTTTCCTCTAGATCAATATGGCTACAACATGGATACCTGAAACATGGAAGATACCAAATTTCACTCTGCATTTCTGTATGGATCTCTGCCTGTCTCTCACCCACAGAATGAGTCTTCCCCCCTCTCTGTTTTGGGTTGTTTGTGTTTCTTTCTCTTTTTCTTGCTTTCTTTTCATTTGTATTATTCTGTGAGCCCTTCCTGTCTGTCCTTACTACTGTCATTCTGGCCTCTAGGTGCTCTGACCCAGGGTGGTGGGAGAAAGTTTGAATCAGAGTAGGTGCTAGGAGTGGGACATCTGTGTCCGGAGACGCTCTTTTAACATCCCCAGGGAACATGGAAGGGTGGGTGTGCAGGTACTGGGCAGCAGAGGACAGCACTGAGCTTTACCTGGCTTACAAATTTGAACATGCAGTTCTTGTTTGAAGCATTTAGGAGCTGAAGATCTTTTGGCTTTCACTTTTGAAACTTTTGTCCCAGAGTCTTTGTGAAGCTTGAAAATCTCACCTATGTTGCTTGTATGGAATTTTTACATTGCTTTATTTACCAGACTCTTT
>NW_005843295.1:201256-214889 GCF_000455745.1 Alligator sinensis
TTGAAGTCAGTGATACATAAACCCAAAGGACTGAGAAGATTTACTATTTTAACCTGATCAGAAGAGTGGTTGGAAGGGGCGATGGACAGAGGCAAATGTATCAAATATGTTTCAGGGGTTGATGCGACAGTGCAGATGCAGAACCCTTGGCTTTTTCAAACAAATCTGAAATTTGACTAATTGAAGGGGCCTTAAATTCTACTTTTCTCTTGATCTGCTTTGGGCCAAATGAAGAACTGATGCAAACGAAGAATACTGCATTGCAACCACTGGAGTTGGAATAAGCTGCACCAACTGGGGATTTTGACCATTGTTTTTTCCCTCCTTTGTTTTGTGTTATTTAATTTGTTTGTTAGTTGTGTTTTTTGAGCTGTGTTGGGACTGACCACATCTAAAATGATGTCTAGGGAAGATTTCCATGTAGTTCTCTCTCCCTGAGGAACAGAAGGCTAATGACTCACGGAACCCATTGCCATCAGATGTTACGGAGAGTGAGCTGGTAGCAAGATCTATAAGAAAAGATGGGGCATTTCTGTAGGTACAAAGACCATTCAGGTAAGTGAGGGTTTTTACAAAGGGAGATAAGCTTTCAGGGTGTGATTCAGCATCTCAATTGCCCCTGTTGAAGGAACCTGTTTTTTCTCACTGGGTATAACTGCTTACTTCAGGGGGTCATCACCTTTCCCAGGAGTGACTGGTGATGGCCACTGTCAGAAACAGGATACTGTGAGAGAGGGATGCTGGTGCATCTGGGCTATTTCTGTGTCCTTACATTTCTGAATTATTGTCTGCTGAACACAAAGGCTGAGGTTTGCTAAGGTACATACCTGGACTCTTTGAGACATTTGTACATGCATAACCATGCTTAAATTATTCTGTCATAAAGGTAATAATAAAAAAGTAGGGTACAGATACAGGGGTGTAGGTTGTAGCCGTGTTGGTTTAAGGACATAGGCAGACAAGGTTCCTTGGGTGAATCTGATATCTTTTATTAGACCAACCCAAATAGTTGGAAAAATTATTAATTATTTTCTAACTATTTGGGTTGGTCTAATAAAAGATATCAGATTCACCCAAGGAACCTTGTCTGCCTAGGGTACAGATACATTTTTTTTAGAAGCACTCAAGTAGTTTTAGAGTTTAGCTCATTATCAAAATTAACTTTAAATATCTATGCTACATTTGCAAAGATTAAAATAGGGCCATGTACTAACTTCCCCTAAAATCAGTGTGTGTTAGAGGGTACATTTTGAAGTTACTGAGTTTATAAAGTTGAAGATCAACACCATATGAAATTTTCAAAAGCACATAGATGCCTAAACATTGAACATGAGATTTGAGCCCTTTGCAAATATTCCCCATAATCTACAAAGACCTTTTCCTCTGTCATTTTATGTCAAGAGATGACTACTTTAAAACAGTAAAATCAATTATCTAATTTCATAAATCCCAACAAAATCCCCAAAGTAACACTTATAAGCACTTACGTGGTTCAATCTTCACTGGAACTCCCCTGCTGTATGTCCATGAGCAAGTAAAGCACAGTTCAAAGTGTCTCTACAAAAATGTATGTATTCTCACTCTGTTGCACAAAGTGTGGAAGTGTCTTATAAATGGACTCACAAAATCCCTGGGGTATCTCTGTAAAATACAGTTCCATGTTTTCAAAAAAGGATGACTAAAACCTACCTTTTCCCCCTAGGAACAGCCCATCTTTCATACCTGAACTCTGGAAAATTGTAATCACTTTGTTTAAGACCTGAATGTGTGACTTAGTTGAGTGCTGCTTTGTTTGCACATAGATAAAAACAATCTTTCTACTGGTACTCAGTGGACAAGCAAAGCTAGGGGACTACAAGCAGGAGCATGATACCAAAATTGGCATTGTACAGTCAATAAAATCTGTACAATGATTCTTTGCCTCCAAAACACCTAATGATATGTACACTTATCCATAGCTGAAAGGTTTCAAAGATTCCATTCCAGAAAATGCATCTGAGCAATGCCTTCCTTATACTTCCAGCATACTATTCAGAATGACTTAAATGAGTTTCTGGTTAAATGGAACTAGAAAAAAATGAATGCAACAAGGTATTATTATTTCCTTTGGATTTGTCGGGTTTTGCATATTTTTTCTGATAAACACTGATCTGCAAGTTTTTGTACAAGTCCTTATGGAGGGTGTATCAGTGTGTGTCCCAGTATTGACACAATGAAACACTTCATGACGAAAACCTTCTCTATTCTTTCAGTACAGAGCTCTCAGAGATCATTCAGCCACACGACTGAGACAGAGTGTATCCAAGGAAATAACTGTTAATTCACAGCTTCCTCCAAACAGTGCACCATGAAGACAGGGACAAGATTTCCAACCTGGGATACCAAAGTGATGCTTCTGGGGTGTGAATTTCAGAATATCCCAAAGAATTTGGACACAGCTGGAAATGTTCAAAGCTGATAAAAAGATGTGCAGATTAACAAACTCTCCTGACAATGGGTACAAGGACAGAGCAGTTAATCCTTGTTGAAACTGCTTCAGTTACAAGGTCTAGCTTTACTCTGTCCTTGTGCCAGGTTGCAATCCATCTCCAGGAGCAGAGGATGAGAGCAAGGCCTCCCTATGCTTCTCTGGGCCCACTCTGCTGGGAGTGCCACATGGCCAAAGGTGATTAGCCTGTAAACAGACCCCTGGTCATTCTGGCTAGTTGGATAAGGCAGTTGGGCATAGCACTGGCTGCATCACTCCCTTGTGGACCATAGCTGGGCTGTCAAACATATGGCCTCTGGGCTGGATCTGGCTCCCAGAGCTGGGTCATCTGGACCACAGACTTTGTCCTGATCCAGGCTGTGATGGACCTTCCTGTGAGGGCAGCCAAGTGCCTCCTGTCACGACCCAGTGATTTTTTGTGCCTCGGCACTATGGAATTTCCTGGCCACATGAGAGCTCCTTTGCACGGCAGAGTGTTCTGCTGCAATTAAGAGCCTGCGTGCAGGAGAGTTCCCGCCAATTTGCAGTTTCCTTTGCAGGATGCATTTCTTCTTTGCAGCACAGAGATGCACGGTGCAAAGAGTTCCCGCTATTCGGATGCAAATTTGTGCCCCGCTATTGGCCAGTGCTAAATTATTCACACGTGGCGGCTAGTAATTGGCTCGCTGGCCGTTTAAAATTCCGCACGACTTCCGCCCAAGTCGAAGAGCTTTGAGCACGCTGCAGAGTGCCTCTGAAGTTATCTGACTTGCGGCTGCCGATCGATAGACTGATCACCTATCGATCTTTCTTCCCGTCACCGAGCGCACCCCCGACGTACCCCTTTCCCCGCCGGCTTCGAATTGCGGACGGATTAACTGGCTGGGGCCCCGCCAGCTGGAGCAACTCGTGTGGTTGTTCCGACGACCGGACCACCTGCGTCGTGATTGCAAGCGGCGTGAGTAAAGTTTTTTACACAATACCAGGCATCTTCCTACAGTGTTGCTGGAGCTCCAGCAGTGCTGCTGTCACCTGGGTGCTTGGCTGCAGCCACAGGAAGAAGCCACGGTGCTACTGAGACTCCAACATTGTAGCTCTTACTGACAAGCACACAAGAAAACTAGTTGTGATGGAGTCCCAGCAGCACCATGGGAAGAAGCCCAGAATTGCAGCTTGTTCCCCTCATGGTAACCGAGTGCCTGGGATGCTGGGCTTCTTCCACCTGGGCTCTGATTGATGAAGCAGGCACCATGTCTGGCACCCATCCCGGTCTGGCCCCATACAGTGCCACATGCAGTGCAGTCCCGGGTCCACTGGAATGGGCAAGGCATGTGCTGGATCTGGCACAAAGGGTGGGAGTAGGGGTGGTCCATGGGCCTGGTCTAGTTCACAGAGCTGGTTCTGAGCCATTCATTTGGTCCCTGGATCTGTCCCACACCACTCATACCGCCCATGGGGGCATAGGAGTTTGATTCCACTGCACTATAGCATATAGAAGCTGACATAGCTTAACTCATCTATTCTTAAAGATGACTCATGTTTGCAGCCATCTTCTAACTTAAAGCTGTAGATCCTTTCATAGGGTAAGTCCCACTCATAGCAAAGATTAACATGTTTAACTGCTTTACAAAATCCCACAAAGTGCTTATACACTTTTCTGGGCAGTTAAGCACCTTTGCAAATCTAGCCCATGTGTTTTGGTATGAATTTAGGAGTCCAGTTTTGGGAACCCATAGTTAAGAATCTCATCCATAGCAATGAGAGGCCCACAGAGAAGAGTGGGTTGAACAATTTATTTTCTTCCTCACACAGAACATGAGATGGTGTAAAATTTAAAACAGAGTTGTATTAGGCGCAGACTAAAATATTTTGACTCAAACATGCTGCCAAGGGGCCTCACTAAAATTTAAGTTTAGAAGCCAGTTCTATGACCATTTCCCTGTATAGGACAGGCTCCTATTAGGCTGCATTTCTCAGTTTGTATCACTACTCTAAGTTATGGAAATCATAAGGGCAGCTGCATTGATAGTCTCCTTCTGTGGGGCATCCCTAGAGCTGTAGCCAAGGTAGGAGTATGAGAATATTAGGAATCCAAAGAATAGCTCACAAGGAGAATGATGGCAACGTATTCCACTTGAAGTATTTTAAATTTTGATCAAAGAATTTTGGATTTCAACACAACCATTTTTGGGGGTTGTGGTGTTTGGTCTTCTAGTGAGAAATCATCTATTTCCACAGAAACCATGGCCCTAACATGAATTTTGGTCTTCTAGTGAGAAATCATATATTTCCACAGAAACCATGGCCCTAACATGAACACATTTGTAACATCCAAAACCCAAATTGTCATTACAATAAAACGGAAATTTTGCTTGTTCACAAACTCAGGCAAGGCCATGAGATGATAGAGTTTTAGATCCTGAGGAAAGGAAGGATGGAGAGGAGCAGAGTTAGGACCCTAGGCTTCAGAAAAGCAGACTTCTACTTGCTCAGGAAACTCATGGGCAGGATCCGCTGGAAGCCCAGACTGAGAGGGAGAGGAGTCCAGGACAGCTGGGTGTACTTTAAAGAAACCTTATTGAGAGTGAAGGAACAAACCATCCTAACGTGCTGGAAAACTAGCAAGTATGGAAGAAGACCAGCTTGGCTTAACAGGGAACTCTTAAATAAACTAAATCACAGAAAGGAAGCTTATAAGAAATGGAAACTTGGAAAAAGAACTAGGGAAGAATAGAAAAGCATTGCTTGGGCGTGCAGGGATGAAGTCAGGAAGGCCAAAGCACAATTGGAGTTGCAGCTAGAAAGAAATATGAAGAGTAACAAGCACGGTTTCTACAAGTATATCAGCAGCAAGAGGAGGATCAGGGGAAGTGTGGGTTCCTTTCTGAATGGGGGAGGCAATCTTGTAACAGAGGATGCAGAAAAGACTGAAGGCCTGAGTAGGGCTGTGTGAAATTTCACCACCAGTTTTGTTTCAACACTATTTTGACCTGTTTCAAGGTTGAAACAGCAAAATTGAAATGAAACAGATATGGTCAAAAAAGCCTTGAAACAAAACGAGGCAACTCAAACATAGGCTATAATCGGGAAGGCCAAACAGCCTATAACTTTGTCATTTCTGGCCAGATTTGGATAAAACTTGCATAAATGGAACCCCATTCTGTGGGCATAAAGTGTGCCAAGTTTCAAGAAGATAGGTGAGGGGTTTCAGAGAAACCGCACCCCAAAATGTTGAGAGCCAAACTAGTGTCATGCGTGTATGTTAAGCCACAGCAGGGTGAAAACTACACAAATGCTAGACCCTGCTGAGGCCACGGAGCCTGCCATGTTTCAAGGAGATCGGTGCAGGGGTTTGGGGGGACCTGCACCTCAAGTTGTGGACAAGCAAAACTCATGACATGGGTGACGTTGTGTGTGTTAAGGTGCAATGGGGTGAAAGCTGCAGGGATGGTAGCCCCTGCTGCAGCCACCAAACCCGCCCGCTGTCGCAGGGCACGGGGTGCTGGGGGGTTCTGGGGCCCTGTACCCCTAGGTGCTGACAGGGAAAACTCAGGACATGGGTGCTTGTGCAACTGACTGTGTCTGTCTTGGGGCAGTTGATTGTATTGATTATTTCCTCTCCTTAGTCTGTCTGTGGTTTTGTAGGTGTTCATTGATGCTCGTTAAGTCTTTATGTAGTAGCTAGGTACTGTGTATTGAGCTGGTCCCTGAGTGAATCATGATTAATTGGTAACTGGTAACACAGTAGCTTAGGAGCCAGGCCTGCAGTAGTCCCCTCCCCGCTCTCCACCCACCAGTGCCCCAAGATAGACACAGTTACACAAGCACCCATGTCATGAGTTTTACATGTCTGCAGCTTGAGGTGCAGTTTCCCCAGACCCCTGCACGTATCTCCTTGAAACTTGGCAGGCTTCATGGCCTCAGCAGGGGCCACTATCCCTGCAGTTTTCAGACCGCTGCGCTTTAACACACACAGTTTCATCTATGTCATGAGTTTTGCCTGTCAGCAGCTTGAGGTGCACTTCCCCCCAAATTCCTGCACCTATCACCTTGAAATTTGGCTGATTTTGTGGCCTCACCAGGGGCTACCACCGCTGTGGTTTTGATCTCACTGTGGCTTAACACCTACATGTGACATGATCTTTGCTTTCAAGAATTTGGGGTGCAGTTCCCTCCAAACCCCCTGTACCGAACTTCTTGAAATTTGGCAGGCTTTGTGGCCTCAGCAGGTGCTAGCAAGCCTGCAGTTTTGACCCCACTGTGTCTTAATGCATACACGTGACACAAGTTTAGCTTTCAGGATTTTGGGGTACAGTTTCTCTGATTCCCCTGCACCTATCTCCTTGACACTTGGCAGGCTTTGTGGCCTACCAAGGGCTGCCACCCCTGCAGTTTTGACCCCACTGTGACTTAACACGTACACATGACATGAGCTTTGCTCTCAAGATTGTGGGGTGCAGTTTCTCCGAACTCCCTGCACCTATCTTCTTGAAACTTGGTCTGCACCATGCCCACCAAAGGGGGTTCCATTCCTGCAGGCTTTATGCAAATCTGGCTAGAAATGACAAAGTTATAGCCTGTTTTGACCTTCCCCATTATATCCTATGGATGAAACGTCAAAACAGGGTTGAAAAGGCAAAAAGTTTCAATGGAGCGAAAGGGAACAGCCATTTTGACTCAGAACAAAAGTTGCAATGAAACACTGTTCTGTCACAACATCAAAACGTTGGTTCAAACAAAAGGTTTCTGTTTCATTCAGCCCTAGTGCTGAGTGCCTTCTTAGTGTCGGTCTTTGCAGGCACGGTCAGCTCCCAGACTACTGCATCAGGCAGTACAGATTGGGGAGGAGGCAAGCAGCCTGCAAGGATGGGAGAACAGCTTAGTGACTGTTTAGAAAAGCTGGATGTGTACAAATCCATGGGGCTGGATAAGATGCACCCGAGGGTGCTGAGGGAGTTGGCTGATGTGATTGCAGACCCACTGGCCATCATCTTTGAAAACTCATGGTGATCAGGAGAGGTCCCAGATGACTGGAAAAGGGTAAACATAATGCCCATATTGAAGAAAGGGAAAAAGGAGAATCCAGGGAACTACAGACAGTC
This sequence comes from Alligator sinensis, assembly GCF_000455745.1. NCBI lineage: Eukaryota > Metazoa > Chordata > Crocodylia > Alligatoridae > Alligator > Alligator sinensis. The sequence goes on from NW_005843295.1 coordinate 208,826, forward strand.
AACTTCACCCCTTTCCCTGGAAAAATCATAGAGCAGATCCTCAAAAAATCAATTTCTAACAACTTGGAGGAGAAGAAAGTGATTAGGAAGAGTCTGCATGGATTCACTAGAGTCAAGTCTTGCCTGACCAACCTGATTGCCTTCTATGATGAGGTGACTGGCTCTGTGGATGCGGGGAAACTGGTGGATGTGGTGTGCCTTGATTTTAGCAAGGCTTTTGATACGGTGTCCCACAACATTCTTGCGGGCAAAATAAGGAAGTATGGACCGGATGAATAGATTGTAAATTGAATAGCATAGGCAACTGGTAGGGGATGCACAAGGGTGCATATGCCCCCTCCCCCCCCCCGATGAGGCTGGTGCCCCCCTGACATCCAACACTGATGCTGTTGGTAGAGCTGGTGCCCCCCCTTGACAGGGCTGGTACCCTCCGTGACATCCAACACTGATGCTGTCAGTAGAGCTGGTGCCCCCCCTGACAGGGCTGACGTCACTGGCAGCTTCTGCAGGTGCCCCCCTAGATTCAGGAGGCAGCAGTCACTCATGGTGGATAGAAAACTGGCTGCAGCATCAGGCTCAGAGTAGTAATCAATTGCTCGATGTCTTGTTGGCAGCCAGTATCAAGTGGAGTGCTCTGGGGTTGGTCCTGGGGCCTGTTTTGTTCAATGTCTTCATCAACGACCTGGAAGACAGCTGTGGCAGCACCCTCAGCAAGTATGCAGATGACACCTGTGGAAGAACTGCATCCCAGGTTCTTCCCAGTCCTTTCTATTAGGTTTTCTCCTTGTCATTGTCTTCTCACCTGTCTGTCAATCTGGTTACCCTGGGTTATAGTGGACTGGTGGGAACTCTACCTCTCCATTGTTTTAGTGGACTGGTGGGAACTCTACCTCTCCATTGTTTTAGCACTGACCTCATGGCATGGGGGCAGGGGCTTGAGCCCATGTCACTCTCTTAGGTGACCAGCAATATTTTTAAGTTGGTTAGTCGGCATCAAACATCACCTGGCCTTGACTGGCTCTCAAAGGTGATGTCAAAAGGGCTATATAAAGCTAAGACTCCCCAGGAGGGAGGGCAACAGCCATGTTAAGTTGCATACAGAAACTGGAACATCTGCAACTCTCTCTCTCTCTCTCTCTCTCACACAATACTGAAGTGAGAAACTACTTGGAACTTATCTATATATATATAGCTGACTGTAATGTAGAAGCATATCAAACACCTACTAAGCTGTCACAGTTTGCTCTGGGTTATTCTGTGATACTTCTCTAACCTGTACCCTTCCCCAAACCTACCCTCTTTAACCAATAAAGATCTCTACTATAACAAGCTTGGTGGACTGGCAGGGAAAGGGATTGGGCCTGACTTGATGCTCCCTATACTTGGCTGACTAATGGAGGCTATTTTTTGTGCTTCAGGCTAAAGGAAGCACCCCAAGTTCTCACAGTGGGCCAAACATCCTCAAGGACCACAAGGCCTGTGTACCCTGTGGGGCACAGGGCCCAAATACAGTAGTGGCAGTGATTACCCCAGGCTTGCGGGTGTGCTCCAGGAAGGGGGTCGGGCAGACGGGCGGCGCCCCAGGGGAAGCACTTGGAGCTTGGTAGGTGGATGGGTGCAGTGACGTGGGTGGCTCAGTGCAAGAGTGCCCCTATTGGCCCACTGCAACCCCAAGCTGGGGGGAGTAGTAGATATATTGGAGGGTAGGGCTAGGATTCAGAGTGACCTAGACAAACTAAAGGATTGGGCCAAAACAAATCTCATGAGAATCAGTAAGGAGAAATGTAAAGTCCTGCAGTTAAGATGGAAGAATCTCATGCACTGATACAGGCTGGGGGCTGACTGGCTGGGCAGCATCTCTGCAGAAAAGGACCTGGGGATTATAGTGGACAATAAACTGGATATGAACCATCAGCGTGCCCTTGTTGCCAAGAAGGTTAATGGCCTACTGGGTGCATTGGTAGGTGTGTTGCCAGCAGGTCAAGGGAAGTGATTATTCCCCTCTATTCAGCAGTGGTGAGGCCACATCTGGAAGACTGTGTTCAGTTTTGGGGCCATTCCACTACAGAAAGTATGTGGACAAATTGGAGAGAGTCCAGCAGAGAGCAACAAAAAATGGTGAGAGACTGGGCACATGACTTATGAGGACAGGCTAGGGAACTGGTCTTATTTAATTTAGAGAAGAGAAGATGGAATGATAATTTAATAGCAGCCTTCATCTACCTGAAGTGGGGTTCAAAAGAGGATTGAGCTAGACTGTTCTCAGTGATGGCAGATGACAGAACAAAGAACAATGGTTGCAAGTTGCAACAAGGGAAGTTTAGGTTAGATATTAGCAAGAATTTTCTCACTAGGAGGGTATTAAAACACTGGAAGAGGTTACCCAGAGAAGTTGTGGAATCTCCCTTCTTGAAGGTTTTCAAGACCTGGTTAGATGAAGCCTTGGCTAGAATGATCTAGTTGGGGATGGTCCTGCTTTGAGCAGGGGGTTGGACTAGATGACCTCTTGAGGTCCCTTCCAAGCCTAATTTTCTGTGATTCTATGGATCGAAGTCATGTCTCCACTGTTGAATACAGCAACAGCTCAGCCAGGCCTACACATAAAATATTTGTGACTAAATTAAAATAACAGTGCATCTTGCACAAAAATGCAAAGTGCAAAGTGGCAGCTGGGAAAATAGAGCAACCCCAATTGGTTTTGTTCTCTGTGCTAGATTATGTCAAATCAAGAAAGTGGTCAATAGAGAACTTCCACACCCATCACATACGTGTGTCTCAGAAGCCAGTAGAGACAGGAAAGCTACATATGCATTTTAATGGACTTAGTAGCTAAAGGAAACAAAAGGCTAAATAAGCATCTTAAAAGAAACTTGTAAAAGACACAGAAAAGATTTCCTGTATGTGACAAACACTTCTCCCAACAAACATCCTAAGGTATAGGGTGTTAAAAATGTCTGAACCATTCAATGTATGTCTGGAGTTTGACAAACAAACCATCACCTGACTGCTCAGGCACATCACCTGTAAACTGACCTACAATTACAGGGTCTGCAGGGATGCACATGTTTTACACTTAGAGAATGCCAGAACAGGAGCCAGGAAATTAATAGTTATGATATGATGATCAACACCTTTTCCTCCCTGTTTTCTTGGACTCTAATCAGCCAACTATGAAGGAAAAATGCTCTGAAGTTATACAATTAAAAAGTATAAGAACTAACAGAATTTGCCAGCAAAGTGTGCACTCCAGGAGAAGCAGAGAGGGATCACTGCTACATTGCACCCAGCTTAACCAACAACAGATCCTGCTTGGTGAAATCTGTAAGACTGGACTAGCTTCCTTTGCTGGCATTGGTAAGAGAACATTATTGCTGCTAAATATGTACTAGGACTTTGTGGAATAGCTCATTTTATTTTGGGAAGGAGTCTTTTTCTGTCATTTGGTTTTATAAGCTTGCTTGTGGTATTGTTATTAAAGCCTTTCTGCTATTGATCAACGAGTGTTGTGTCAATTCTTGGAGGACTAGGTTTAAAAACCTGCTTTGTAAGTGCAACATCCACCTTTATATTAGCAGAAGTATCTGCTGAGATTTACAAGAATTATGCATATTCATATATTTAAACTTGTGAATAATTCCTGTGTAACTCTTTGCATATTCAAGTCCTTAAAAGGAGAATATTTTTTCAAAAAGGATGATGCTAAGCCCGTCTCTTGGGACTTCAAAAATTAAGTCTCGTCCAAAGCACACATCACAAAGAATGTTGTCTCAGTGGACCCCAGAGAGATGAGGTGGTACAGTCACCCACCCTGGCAATCTTCAAAAAGTGTCTTGATGCCGACCTTGATGGGGTCATCTGACCACAGCAGTCTTTTCTGCCCAAGTGCAAGGAGGCTGGACACAATGATGTTCCAGCCCCTAGCAACTACTAAACTATGAAATCAGACAGTTTACTGTTTTTCTGTCTCTGAAATATTCTCATTCTTCCTCATTCTCTCCTGCTGAGTAGCTGGGTAATATGGCACCTTGCAGACTATTTAGTTTGGCATAGCAAAATTCCCATGCTATTTCCTTCAGTTCTGTGCTTTTCTGCCTTTCTTTGAATCTGTAAGTCCTGGCCTGGGTCACATTTTGTGCTTGCTTGGTTTTCTTCTGATTGTTTCATATTATGAATGTAATTCTGGTCATGGAAGGAAAGGTACAAAAATGGGGAGAAATAAGGGTCATCAAAGCTCCTATTCTTTTTGTAGTTTATGTTTCAGCTGTTAGCTCTTTATACAAAGGGATAGTTTTGCTGAGCTAGATAGCTGGGATTTTTTTCCAAAGATGTGCTGCACTCTCCTTACAGCATGCATCGTCCAGTGCAATGAAGTTCATAAATGATAGTCATAAAATTGTATTAATATAAAACAATGTGGTTATGACATAACTGTTACATGTGCCTGCCCCTATGCTAAACTAAAGCAAAACATAGCAAACCTGTTGCAATTAGGTCTTGTTTGATTCAGAGTTAAAGTTCCAGTAATTTAGTTCATTAGATCAGTACAGGAGCATTGTTCAGTTCCTTTAAGGAAGCAGCAGCTCAGCAAAGGGGCACTACAGGCCAGGCAGGATGCAGCAGCTGCAACCTGCCTTGGCTGCAGGGCAAGTAAACCAATTAGCAGGCAGCCCAGGCAGGTGGCTGACCAGAAGGGGGCCGTGCCCTGGGAGGATATAAGTGTGGGGTTTGTGCTAGCAAGCTAGTCTAGCCTTCCCAGCTACAGGGTTAGGAGCTCTGGTTTCTTTGCTGCCTGCAGGAACAGTGAGGGTCGGGGAGTGAACAAGGAGCCCAGGCTGGGAGGTGTGCCAGCACAAAGCAGTGAGGCAAGGTTTTCACTCTTGAAGAAACAGAGAACTTCTTCCCCTTTTGGTGTTTGTAATAGCCCAGGGGCTAATGGTTTAAGTTACAGTTTTACACCAGTGGTTTGGGATGGGACTGTTGGGGCAGTATACGGAGTCTCCATTAGTGCACGAGGGGAACACGATGTCCTTGGGCCCTGCCCAAAGCAGGCTCAAGACTTGAATGACTGTTGAGCCAGGAGATGGGCAAAGTGTGAGGCCACAGAGCCAGGCAGGGGCCAGGAGCCAGAGAGGGGCACGATCAGACAGGAGCGAGGGCCCCAAGAGGATTGTGACCAGACTGGGGCCACAGGTCAAACCAGAACTAGTGCCTCAAAGCCAGGTCTGACACAGTGGACCTTGGCTAGAAGGTCTAGCAAGAGTAAAGGGGTGGAAGACAAGGAAGCTGAAGCCCCAGCAGGAGTGAACAATACTACAATAATACCTGTGAGGCTTGGGGTATGGTATAGGGGAGGATTGGAGTCACACAATGAGCCCCTGAAGCTTTATGTGGTCAGCAGGGCCTGGTTGGCCAGAGTGGGCCAGCAAGGGTCCTGGAATGAAAGCAGCTCAGCAAAGGGCCTGAGGCATAGGAACCATATAGCGAGACTGGTAGGCTGTTGAGCAACCCCAGTGGGGGTCCAGTTAGATTAGGGCTCATGTGAAGGCCCATGGGCGGCCTCCCTCTTAATATTATTAGTATTCAATCAAGGTGTGGTGCATGAGGAAGACAGGTACTCTAGGGCCAGAGCAGGTCACGGTCGCAACACTACTCAGGGGTGTCAGAACTGCCCCGGGACCCCAACGTGTTATAAGCATTCAGAAATAACAGTGTCACGACGGGGTCCTTTAAGGAGGGCCGTGATCTCCTCGAGGTCCCTCGCTCCGTGTCAAGGCCGGCCCAAGGAACCTTCTTATTCTCGCCCGCCCCGTCTTTGATGTTCAGTAGGTTCAGGAGGCTGTCTATGACTCCCTGGGCACGGCTACTCAGGACCTCTGTCCCTGTGTGTTCCTGGACTCCCTGGGGGTCTCCCAGTGTAATGGGTGCTCCCCAGGCACCCTAGCCTTATGGGCTACGCGTGGCTCCTACCAGCCCCTAATACCACGCCCCAAGCTTCGCTGATGTAATAGACGTTGGTGTGTCTGCACGCCCGCTTCCTGGGCTCTCTCTACAATGGGGCTCCCCC
>NW_005843295.1:216007-221003 GCF_000455745.1 Alligator sinensis
CCGTCCTGGGCTCCTCAATATCGCCTCTCCCTGGGGCTGGGGTCTATGCACCCCGCAAATGATGCCCTTGCTGGCATCTGCTGCGCCCGCCCTGGGCTTCCTAGTATGGCGCTCCCCCTCTTTGGGGCTCGCCGTGCCCACTTTGGGCTCCCCGATAGAATCGCCCCACTCTCTGGGGCTGGGGTCTACGTTCCCCGCACACAACCCGGGGTCTGTGTCCCCCGTCCGCAACCTACTGGTTGCGCTCCTCACAGCCAGCTGCACCCGCCCTGGCGCTATGAGGATAATGCACCCTCCTGGCGCTGGACTGCACCCCACTGGCGCTAGGGCACCCCGCACTCTCTGGGGTCCCTATGCGAATACTGCGCCTTCCTCAGGTGCTGGGGCCCCCCTCTCTGGGGTCCCTATGAGGACACTGCGCCCTCTTGGCACTAGGGCACCCCACAATCTCTGGGGTCCCTATGAGGCTTCCTCCAACCCCTACAGCCTCACCCAAGCCTCCGGTTGTAATACAAACACTAACCAAACAAAACACAAGCCTCCTGGCTGTAACTTAACTTAAGGCCACCTGGCTGCAACAACATAGCTCTTGCGCCACAGAGCCACCATCCTTCAGCCTGCTCAAGCAGTACTCACATCTTAGCCCCACAAGCTCCTGCCTCTCTGGCTGCTGGCAGGGAACTGCCAGCCAGGCCTCAGCCCTGGGCTTTATAAGGGCCAGGCCCTGCCCCTTACAGGCAGCTGGCTCCCCTTAGCTGCTCCAGCAACCCGCAGCTGCGCTTGTTATCCTGGCAACCCTCAGCTGGGCTCGTTGTGCTCTGCCAGGGCTCTCTCCCTGGCAGTTTTCTCCTCTCTAGGAGCAGGCACTAAGGTGCCCTGTGACAAACAGCTACTCAGATTTTGTTTCCAGGTTAAATAGAAATAGGAAGATAAAATACTCTGATTATTACTTCCAGAATTTCAGGTTCAGTTTCTAAGTCTTTCCTCCCTACCCACAGGGAAATATTTCACAGCTTACACCTGCAAGTTTTTGTGCAGTCCTCTATGGGGTTTGTTTCACTGTGATGTCCCAGTCACACAGTGATAGGCTTCATGACAAAAACTGGGGGCACTTGGAGCACATTCAGCCACCTGACTTCTCAACACCCTTTTCAAAGGAAAGGGAAGTGGTTACTTCTCGCAGCCTGTTTAACACCCTGATGACTAAAAGCAGGGCGGGGAAGATACTCATATATTGGTTCTAAGGTGGAAATGTCAAAGGAGCCCAAGGCATTTGGATACACGGGCAGAGATTTTAAAAAATGCTGAAGGGACTTGAAGTGCCATTGAAAGCCAAATGGTGTCCGTATACTTAGACCTTCTTCATTATTTAGCAAAGATCTTCTGGATCTCTGAGAATGACACACTGGATCATTCTGTTTCTTCCCAATAAAACTTTCTACTGGTTGATATTCTTGGATCTGGGCCTAGAATACAGCCTGCAGCTGATTCGTGTCTTGTTACCTCTCCTCTCCCCCTCCTTTTCCGCCTCACAGCCAGGGCCCTGTCATAACGCAATATAAGTACTGTGTGGGTTTGTGTAAAAATAGTACAAGAATTTCTGTAAAAAAGAGGTTTCAATAGAGGTGTAAGTGGCAACAGATAGATGAAATCAGGTGCAACAGTTCCAGGAGATCTAAGACAGTATGGACAACATGATGGTAATGGCCTCAGCATATTTCCAACATGGCTATTGTCGAGTTTTCTCTGTAGGCATTGTGTTGAAGGTAATATTGGGAGAGTTTGAAGGAAGACATGAGGTAGCTCTGATCTTGTTTAAAGGCAGCTCTTTCCATGTGTCAAGAGCAGGCTGACAGAGAGCAGGCAGCTCTTTATGTAAGAAAGATGGTGCAGTGATTGAGATGTGAGATCAGGATATCAGGGGTTCATTTCAGCTTGGGTGGATCCAGGGGTGGATCCAGGGGATACACTGGCATGAACACATCCCTTTTAGTCCACCACAGAGCAGCAGCCAGGGACTTTATTTTTCAGTCCCTGAAACAAGTACGAATCTCCCCTGCCCCCACACCTTCCTCTCCTTGCTCAAGAAAAGTCTAGTCCCTTCCTTTCACTCCCCTCCCCTGCCCACTGCCCTGGCTGTCTCCAGATAACAGGAGGGTGGAGGTGGGAGGACCTCCACAGCTGCTCCTGCCCAGCGCAGCTGGGCTTCATGCGGATCTGGGCTCAGACAGGAACAGCAGCACCAGTGGGCATATCCCTCCTTCCTACCCATCCTCCCAGGGTTCCCTGCCAGCCTGGGAGTAGGTTCAAAGGAGGGGAACCCACCAAGGGTCACCACATCTCTAGCTGAGCTTGGCTCTATGAGCTGTCTGGCTGCGGCTGGGCAGGGACAGCTCTGGAGTTTCCCTCATCCTGCCCCAGTGTCAGCTGGAAACAGCAGCAAGCAGGAGAGGGAAGAAGAGAAGGGGAGGGGAGGGAACGTCACTGAGTACAGAGTATAAGGGATGGGGAAGGCAATTTTTTCATCTGTTTGTGGGAATTTAAAGAAGTCTGCCACAGTTGCTCCTATTGCATGGTCTGCCGCCCTGGTGTAGTGGGGCGGTTGGGGTTGGGGGCCGTGCAGCCACCCGAACACCACTGAGAAGTGGTCCCTGCTTGATCACTCTGCCTCTACATACACTGACTCCTGGAAAGGAATCAATGTGGCCACCTTAGGGCCTGGAGGGGAACATTAAAAGCCCTGTTATGGCCATGTCAAGCTTGAGCTGCTGACTATGCTATTGAGACAGATCAAGGTTCTGGTTGGGCCAGAAGGAGAAACAGGTGTGCAGTAGAGGCAGACATGGCAGTCAGCCAGGTGGGGATGGAAACTGAACGTCTGTTTGCAGAGGAAATTGCCCAGAGAGGAGGAGGGGAGGGGAGGAGGAAGGGTTTGAGCAGAGCAGGTTTCATCCTCCAAAACTGCAACAGTTGGTTCTTGCACTGCAGTTCCTTTGTGCTCAGCCACTGTGATCTATAGTAGCACCTAGCACAGGAGTACGTGGCAGTGTCTGCAGCTGTTGGGGAGACCAGCTGAAGGGAAACTTCATTCCTGGACGTGTCGGAAGAAATGGTAACTCTGTTTTGGAAAGATGTGGAGTACTTTTTCGTTCCATCATATGGATAAATCCAGGCCACCTCTTCCTTCTCTTTCCCAGGAAGTTGCTGATACCAGTACCAATAGTACCTCCAGGTAGTTATCTTTATTTTATAGTCAGCACAGGTGAGTGTGAGGGGCTCCGAGACTTCCCATATGCTGGGACCCTGGACCACCAACTCCACCTGGGAAAAGGAACCTGGAAACAGATGAAGATTCAAAGAATTTAACAGTCTGCAGGGATGAAAGAATCACGCTGAGGAGTCTCCTTCTCCCAACCCCATACTCACCGGGGAATAATGTCAGTATGGCCAGGAGCCAGTGCACCATAGCATTGAGGGGACAATTCTCCATGAGATCCACAGTCCACGTTCTCTGTGGAGGTAGCTAGCCTCTGAGAGCTCAGCAGCTTTTCCTGAAGCCAGGGACAGGGGTCTGCAAATATGATGCTGAAGACTCTATACAGAACTGTCACCAACAGGGAGGGACATGCACTGCCTTGTGCACGGGTGCGCACATGCAACTACAGAAGCCAGAAGTCAAATCCCTCTGTCCTCCCCTACCTTCCCATATGCATGCTATTGTCTGTTGTTGACACGTATCATCTGCATATGTCTGCACATGCGCACGCAAGGTAGCTCACTGCTTAATGACTGTATTTTTCATCCCATTTCTGCTCCTGCCCATTTGAGAGTACAGGGCAGGAGGTTATAGGATGTGGAGCTCAAAAGAGAAGGACCTGGGTGTTCTTCCGCTGTAACTGCAACTGCCCCTTTCCACATTTACCAGGGACACAACTGCATCTGGGCTGGGAGTCAAAGCAAGACTCTCTTGTGAGATGTATGGGAGAGGAAGGTATCCCACTGGAAGGCAGCAGGGCTGTGGTTTCATGTCTCACATTTTGTAGGCTGCCCGTCCCTGGGTCCATTGCAGTCAAACAGCCTCCAGCCCGAGAGCCTGGAGCAACTGGAAAATATCATTGTCTTGGAGCCGCGTTTCACCAGGCGAGTGTTCCTCCCACATGGACTCTAGTTAAGAGGTTTTTTTCCAAGCTTAGTCTAACTTTTTTTCACTCTGTGTCTCAATCCACAGTCCTATGAATGTGCCCTCCTCAAGTCTCAGGCTCCTCATCAGCAGATACAGCTTCTTTGTGGAGTTGCCCCTGGAGACAGTGAATTGCCCTTTCACTGAATGTACATAGGATGGTATGTCCATCATAGTACATGACCTAGATGAACTCTGGCCTTTGCCCAGGGCTCTACCAGCACCAGAGCATGCTGTAGCTGCTGGAGTCACTGCCAAAAGCTGTGCAGGACAGACAGATGGAGCCACCTGCCTGCCTCCCACCTCCACCAGATTACACCAAATAAACCTGCGCCTGAGCCCTGACAAACAAGAGAACTTAGAAAACAATGTGATAAATGTATCTAACAATATACACAGGTCTTTGTTGGGTATAACTGTAACTGGTGAGAAACAAATAGGAGAGGAACATAGCAAGAGAACTGGATTAGAGCGCTGTAGAGACACAGGTGAGTGGATAAAAGGATTGGTATATGGAGGCATCAGGAGATGGGAGGGTGGGGAGAGGGAGACACCAAGGGAAGGAAGGTAAAAAGTAAAATCAGTATTTGGATAGAAATCACTCTTGAATTTTCCCTTAGCTTTCAGTCACTGTCTCACCCAGCAGTCATGTGATTAACTTGTTCTTGAAAAACTACAGTGAAGGAAATTCCACAGCCTCCCTAATGAGCCCGCTCCTCATGGTTAAAACCTTTTCCCAGTGTTCAACCTACCTCTTTTATGATGCCAATGAAATTGCTGCTTCTAATTTAGCCCATATGCCCTTGATCTTGCATG
>NW_005843296.1:0-6704 GCF_000455745.1 Alligator sinensis
GGTCAGTAGACAGGACAGGTGTTCCCAGGCAACCCTGGCTACATCCAGCCACATCCAGCTTTGGCTTGCCCAGTAGGCCAAAGGGTCACACAGAGGCAGCTCCACATCCTCGGTGCGATAGGCAGCCACAAAGGCTGGAGTGCTACCTGCCTGATAGTGGTGTCTGGGGCCTCTGGATCCCACCGTGGAAGCCATGCCCTTGGCCCACACTGACAGCACCTGTGGTGGAGGAGGAAAATGGCTCAAGATTAGTGTGCTAGCATGGGACAGTGGATCCCCCTTTTCCATGTTCCCCCCACCTTCACTATTCTGCCTTCCTGACTCTCTTCATCAGCACCTCTGTCCACTGATTCAGGCTTTGGCTGCTACATATGTTGCCCTTCACCCTTGGGTCACACACAGTGACCACCATGTGAACCATACTGGACTACAAGGGATCAAGCCATTTCCTGATGCCCTCCTTCAGCTGCCTCACCCGTGATTGCACATCCAAGAACATTGATCCCCTGGAAGCTCTCCATTTGGCTCTGAAGTTCCCTCACTACAGGGATCACCTGGCTAAGGAGGGCATTGCCAGCAGTGCTGAGGGTCTTGGTGGCCTTGAGGAAGGACTTGAGGACCACTAAGATCTTGGAAACGGTATCCCACTCAGCTCTGTTAAGGGGGCCACTGATGTCAATCTCCCCAAGCAACACCATCTCATGGATGGCCTTCTGTTGCTCCACCAGCCTCTTGAGCATAAGGTATATGGAGTTTAAATGAGTCTCCACATCCTGCATGATTTTGCACTGTGAGATGTTCAGCTCTGCTTGTTTGTCCCACAGTATCTTGCTTCACTTGATGCTCTGGTGGAAGTAGCTGGTCATCTTTCTGCATTTGGAAATGAGCTTGCTGGTGGTGCTGGCATCATCACCAGAAGCCCTGTCCCCTACAAGATGTACCTGACTACAAGGTGGAACTTGTGTGCCACACAGTGGATGCCAACAAAGTTAGCATCGAGGAAACACCTTGACCATGTTGGCCCCATTTTCAGTGACCATGAACCCATGGGTGATCCTGCCCTGCCTAATGAGCCACCCCTGCACCAAGTGGTTCATGGCTCCCATGATCTCAGTTGCCATGTGGGACTCATCCATCACCTTGGCTTGAAGGAGAGCCCACTGATAGCCTGACTGGTAGCACCAGTGCCCTGTGAGGGAGAGGTAAGCATGACCTCAGGCCCAGCTGCTGCAGATATCTGAGGTGAAGTGTAAGGACACCTGTGGACCTGCCTTGCACAGCTCCTCCCTCAAGTACTCCCTGCATGCTTCATACAGGGCAGGCACCACTGTTCTTCTGAAGGTGGTGTTTCTGGGTACTAGTGCCATGAGCTGCCTAAACCCTGGCCACTCAACTAAGGAGAAGAGCTGGCCATTGGCAGCAAACATCTCCCCAGCAAACATCTCCCCAGCGCTCTGGGTAATCTCTCTCACCCTTACAATGTGTCCCACTTTCTGTCTGCCTTTTTCGCAGTGTTTTGGGGTGGCCTGCCCCTGCTTTGGGGGGACAGGGGCTTTGGAGTGAGAGGGGGACTTCCCTTTTGGCATGCTCCCACTGGTACCGGGCTGAGGAGAAGCAAGGGCAAGGGAGTGGTGCTGGTTTTGGCTCAGCAGTGCAGGCAGATAGCATATGTGGGATCATCTGCCAGCTCAAAATGATCCCAGAATACCCTGCCCACTCATTTCTGGGGTTCAGGTGCATTTGTGGATGCTGCAATTTCCCTCTCCTCATCAGGAAGAGGCACAGCAACAGGAGGAACAGACTCAGCTGAGCTGCTTGCCTCTGCAACCTCTACCTCAGACTCCTCTGAAGTGCCTTATGGGGAAGGAGACCTGGCTATAGGGGAAACCTGGCTCTAGGGGAAGCTTGTGTGGAGCACAAACTCAGTTGATTCCCCCTTCTTCCCCAGAATTTCCCTTGCTAGGGCACTCAGATGCAGATCCAGCTCCAGCTTTTCCTCTGGTACTGGAAGGCTCAGCGTGGGAAGTGAAATAGGGGTGGAGGAGACTGTCATGCTGGTGCTGGTGCTGCTGTTTGTTGTCATGATGGTGTTGTAGGGGCAGTTACAGCTGGCGCTCTTGGAAGAGATGCAGTCACAGGCAGTGGCACTGGCACTTGGAGTGGCACTGCTTCCCTCTCCTTGCTGCTTCTGGAATCCTCATCCCTGCTAGTTGTAGGAAACAGGCTGCATCTCAGTTTTGGGGGCGGGGGGTGGAGAACTTACAGTTCTCTATCTACCCTCTCTTCTGACCCTCCCTGAAGGCTTGCAAGCTACCTTTTCCCACCATGCTTCATGGCGTGTTTCATAGTGTCTTGTTTTTATACAAATATATAAATGTATCTGCATTCCTCTAGAAATTCTTTAAGGTATGTAGTGCATACTGCAAGGTATAAATGTATCTCCTTTCCTCTATAAATTTTATAGTGTAATAGCCAATATAATTATAAAATTGAAAAGAATAAATCAATGAATATAGTAATAAAATAAAAGGGTCTAGAAGAAAGCAAAAGGAATTGTGGAATCCCACTTGCTAGGCTAGCAAGTAGGAAAGCATTTAAATCAATGCTAGTAGTAGCCTTTGTTGTCTAATGCTCCTGAGCTGCTGGAAGCTAGCTCAGTAACTGTCAGACCCCAAGGCAGAAAGCAGGGCAATTCAAACAATGCTGCCTTTTATGCTGTTTTTCCATCCCTCCTCCAGAGCACTAGGATTAGAAGGGACCTCAGGGAAGGATCACAGTCACTGGCCAGCTACACATGAGCAATATGAGATAAGTCCTTCCCCTTCTTCCCCACTCTTCCCCCTTCCTCTCCTTACTTTCTGTTTCCCTGCAGGGAAACCCAGCTTGAGCTTCAAAACTCAAAACGTTTTGAAACTTTAGAAACATTTTGACTGCCCTCATTTTGTTTCATAGATTTCATAAATTTCATAGACATTAGGGCTGGAAGGTACCTTGGAAGATCATTGAGTCCAGTCACCTGCCCCAGGGGCAGGAAGTCAGCTGGGGTCATAGGATCCCAGCAAGAAAAACATCTGGGTTTCTCTTGAAGGCATTCAAAGTAGGTGCTTGAACCACCTCCGGTGGCAGGCCATTCCAGACCTTGGAAAGAAGTTCTTCCTTATGCCTAGCCTGAAATGGTCTTGCAGGAGTTTATAACCATTCAACCTTGTAATCCCTTGGGGCAGTCTGGTAAACAAACATTCCCCCAGGTCCTGGTGAACACACCTTATGAACTTATAGGTGTCCATCAGATCACCCCTGAGCCTGCGCTTTTCCAGGCTGAAGAGTCCCATGGCTCTCAGCCTCTCATCATAAAGTCTGTTTTCTTGACTTGTGATCATGTTTGTGGCTCTCCTCTGGACTCTTTCAAGCTTCTCCACATCCTTTTTTAATTGTGGAGCCCAAAACTGGACACAGTACTGCAGCTGCGGCCTCACCAAGGCCGAGTACAACAGAAGAATGATGTCCTGGGATTTGCTTGAGAAGCATCTATGGATGCAAGCCAGGGTTTTGCTCACTTTACTGGGTGCAGCATCACATTGCAGGCTCATGTTCATCTTGTGGTCAATCCTGACCCCCAAGTTCCTCTCATCATTAGTGCTAGTCAGTGTAACACTGCTGAGCCTATAGACTTGCTGTAGGTTTTTCCTGCCAAGGTGGATAACCTTACATTTTTTGGTGTTAAGCACCATCAGGTTCTTGTCCACCCATTTCCTGAGCCTGTCAAGGTCAGCCTGAATCACCCTCCTGTCCTCAGGTGTGGATGCTTTACCCCACAATTTAATATCATCGGCAAACTTGGCCAGTCCGCTTCTGACTCCAATATCCACATCATTAATTAAGAGGTTGAGTAAAATAGGTCCAAGGACAGATCCTTGAGGGACCCCACTAGTCATAGGGCACCATGCTGATTTACTTCTTTCAACCACCACCCTCTGGGTCCAGGTTTCAAAGCTGTTTTGGAGCCCTTTGTTTCATTTTGATTTTGCTGTTTTGAGCCCAAAATAAGTTGAAACAGTGTTGAAACGAAACAGCGGACAAAATTTTGCACAGCCCTAGTACATTTAAAAGTTGTCATGAGGATTTTGTTGAAATACTTTTTTTATCTATCCTGGTTAGCTTTGAACTAACCAGAAAAGGTTTGATAACAGTGGAAGTTTAGCTAAATACATTTTTTGGATCTTGCTACTAATGAACCACATTCTCTTGATTGGCCATTATAAACTTCAAGCAAGCTTTTTGGCTCCAAAATTCCTATCTTATTCCTAGGTGAAATTTACAGCAGCCTCAGGGCTCTCACTTGGGATTCCAAGTCTGCCAGAAAAATTCTCAGGTGTACAGTAGAGCCAGTTTTGCAGCTGCTTGGTACTTCTTTATCCCTGGGTGTGAAATGTGTTCTCAGAGGTTATGCCAGAAGGTGACAGCACATAATTTAAATGCTACACTATCAGTTTTGAAAAATATGAACATCTTACAACTGCACAGGTGTTCACTGCAACTATCTTCAGGGGGCAGATTCCAACTCCAGACCCTCTGCATGGAAGTCCTGGTTTGCACAGAAGTAATCGTAATGCAGATTAGGATGTGGAGTTGTTTCTTTCACTCAGTTATGTCAGTAGGAGATTAGGCCACAAGGACTTCACAGAGGGGTCCTTGACTTTACAGAACTGAGCCCTAAATTCCATGTTTAATCCTCTTAGCAAGTTAGGTACTTTACAATCAGCGTTGAGAGACTTGGAAGGAAACTCCACTTCCTCAGCAGAAAAGAAGGTTGCTAGATTTTGAGACTTCAATGGGAAAATGTAAAACAGAAAAATGAACCCTTCAAATAATGGCAGAGAATAGCAGAAGGGAAGAAAAATCTTCATTTCATGTTGACCTGGATTGAGCCACTGGAGTCTTCACAAACTCTTACCTACTCTGTATTATGTATCCTTAGGCAGCCTCTGAAAATCCTGAATGACACCAGCTCTATTGTAAATGTAATTTGACTTGTAAAAAGCTTTTCAGGTGATTGAGTGCTTTCCTTTATGCAACAGAATGAAATAAAATTTAATTTTGATTAAATATTTCTTTCATCTCTATATCTTGTTTCAGTCCCCCTTCCCTCTCCACCTCCCCTCCTCCGATTCTTTTTAGTGTGTCAACTTAAGAGAAAGAAAATTATAGGGTGTGTACACACATGCAGGCATGTGCACTTGCATCAGCTCAAATATCAGTGACACATATTTGTGCTGGAAATTTGTGCCTCAGCACACATGCCTGAACACGCATTTTGGTGTGGGGCAAGTTGTGCCACTTCAGACAAACTGACCTTGCCCAGTTCCTCCTGGCTCTTCAGCCAGGGGGAGCTAGAGGTTGAGGCCGGCACCTGTGTTGGCCCCAATAGTATAAAAAGCTGCCCTGGTGAGCAGCTCAGGGCTACTTGCCCTCAAGAGCTTCTGAGGCCCAGTCAGTTGGGATCAGGGAACACTAGCTACTTGTTCAAGCTGGACTGCAGAAGCAGCCCTAACCTAGAGTGGTCCTTGCACCCACTACCCACTGTAGCAATCTGGCAGTGGGGGTTGCTGCCTGGCCATGATCTGCTGCCATCTGTGACAGCACCCAACCCCTTGAACCTGTGATCCCATGGCTGTTTACTTGCCAGACCCAACTGGGGTCCCAAGGCTGCTTGGGCTGTGGTACAGGCACTGCAGATGAGCTGTCTGCACCTCTGGGCCAGCTGCCAGTGGGATGTGGCTGCATAGCTGGCCTTTGGGCACCACTGCTGTCACGCCTTTTGGTGTCCCCACTCTACTATCTGGGCAACTATCACCCAGAAGATGTGCCTTTTGCAGTGGCCCATTTTGAACTGTTGAAGTGTGTCCTCCTGGCCCCAAATGGCCTGGAGTTCAGCCACCTCATCTGCCCTCCAGCTGGGTCCCTGGTGCTGGCCCTGGGCAGGCTCCTCTGGCCAGGTCCCACCACTTGACCACAAGCAGAGATCCTGGTGTTCCCTGTTTAAACATGGCAGATTCTCTGATTAAAAAAACCCGAAATTCTCTCATTAAAATACCCAAAATCTGTTTTCTTCCACAATTAAAATGTGTTGCTAGTATATATAGAGATATCAGTTGAGCAACATTTTATTAATATATTTACAATTTTAATGTAATTTGGAAACCTACCAGTGCCTTTCTCTTCATAATAAAATTAATTCTAACTATCAATACAATTTGGTGTTTGCTTTTGTTTTTCTTGTCATACAAAAATCAGAGTTGTCCCTGACCCTTTTGCTCACCAGGATGTCGGGTGTTAAGCACCACTGATATGCTGGTTCCTTGCCCCTTCCTTTGCCCTCTCACTCCTGACCTACAGCCCTTGCCTGCCCCCACTAGCTCCCTCCTGGCAGAAGTTCCATCCCAGCACCAGGATGTGAGTCCAGCTACAGCTGTCCCAACCACTGCTTTGTGGCTCTGAACAGTGCCAGCTCTTGCTGTTCTGCTCCCTGCACCTGTGTCAAGATCCCAACAATCCCCATGCTGTTCCTGGGAAGACATCAGCTGGGGCTCATGTACTGGGCTAGGCAATCCCTTCCCTCCCAGGCTGGCCTTCCCCTGCACAGGCTGCCCTAGTGGGGCAGGGTGGTCTAAAACTGGGTCTGGTGGCCTCTCCCAGAGCACTCA
>NW_005843296.1:6714-8056 GCF_000455745.1 Alligator sinensis
CCTTCTCCAATCTCTCTCTTCCCCTCTCTGACAAACAAACCCCTGCTTCCACCTCCACCCCCCCCCGGCCCATTACACCCCCAAAGTGGTTCATGGGACCAGGAGCCCGCCTCCCCCCTGCAGGCTGGGGCTGTGTGTCCCAGTCCTGGTGTGGGAATGGGCAGGACATGAAGTAGAAATGCAGCATGGTGGTTTCCTCTGCAGCCATGGCTCCCACCATCAGGTCTTATCCTTTCTGGCTGCTGGGCATGCAGGGTGTGAGATTTGTGGGAGGGATATAGGGTCTGGGAGGAAGGGGTGGGGGAAGGAGGGTGTGGGGTTTGTGGGGACATTGTGGGGGTTTGTGGGTGTGTGTAGGGATGAGTGTAGAGTTTGTGGGGGTGAGGGTTGTGGTGGCCATGTGGGGCTTGTGCAGGGGTTTATGGTGGTGTGGGGTTTGTGGGTGTGTATGTGGGTAGAGGGGTTGTGTGGTGTTTTGGAGGTGTGGCAGGACTGTGTGGGGATAAGAGGGACTCCTCAGGAGGAGTGCATCCCAACCCACTCTCCCACATGGCCCACAGCCCCTGTGCCCGACACACAGCACCCCCCCCCCCCACCACACAGGGGTGTTCATTACTGCTCCTGGCAAAGACCCCTGGTGGCATGATGTGGCCTCAGACCCAGCGGCTGCACATGGTGCATAGTGCTGGCCTGGCCCACATGCATGTGCCCTTGGGCAGGACGAAGCTGGTCTTGCTCTCATGTGGACTCCTGGAACCGCACACAGAAGCCACACACCCTCAGGCCAGTCTGGGTCCTGCCTGCATGTGCCCCATGTGCTGTCAGGCTGGGCTGGCTCCATGGAGGCAGGACCTGGCCTAATATGAGGGTGTGTGGCTTCTGTGTGCAGTGCCAGGAACCTGGCTGAAAGCAAGAGCCATTCCCATTTTGTCCAAGGATGCATGCAAATGGGTCAGGCTGGTGCCATGTGCCATATGCAGCCGCCGGGTCTGAGGCCACACTGTATCACCAGGGATCTCAAGAGTGGGCATAAATGCCCCAATGGTCACTGCTGCTGCTGTGGGGTGGGAGGGGAGCTGTGCACTATGCAGAGGAGCAGGCAGGGGAGCACACAGGGGACCCACCCCTCTCAAGCATTCCCCCTCACCCCCACACAGTCCATCCATCCACAGTCCCCCCCATCCCCACACACAGAGTCCCCCTACCCCAACACCTGTACTTACTGGGGACAGAACCTGGGTCTGAGTTGCCACTGCAGTCTTGCCCCAGTCCTATTTGCATCAATACAACTGAAGCAGCATGCTGGAGCAGCGGGGGCATGGAACAGCTGTAGAGATGCTCT
>NW_005843296.1:8087-19722 GCF_000455745.1 Alligator sinensis
ATACTGGGGTTTCCCAGTATCAAATTTAGAGCTCACATTGCAAATATGCAACACAGGGAACGTTTTTCATTCTTAGCATGCTTCTTGTGGCATCTTAAACTGCTTTCAGGCACCATAATAGGCATGTGATCACTCATTTGGACACAGCCATGAAGTCCATCAGTGGTCATTAAAAAACATAAATAAAACTAAATAAAAAAAGCAAAAACAAATGCACATATTTATGACTATTACCAGTAGGGAAGCATTATGGTAATGTTAAGTATCTTCCAGTACTTCAACAAATACACAGTTAGTAACTTTTTTTTTCTTCTTCAAATTCTACTTTGAAGTGCCCCCTGGGTGATCATATGTGCCTACTGGAGTTAGCTTAATATGAGGCTAGGATGTCACCTAAATAAACTGATAAACAAAGGAGTTCCTATAAACTACATACTAAAGTAGAAAGCTAAATAAATCTTTTTAATGCCAAGTGTAGACTAAATGATAAAAATCATTACTTGAGGGAATTTCAAGGGAACAATTACTGAGTGAGACCTGTGTTAAGAGGGATGATTAAGCCACAATCTCACGTGCAGGAGCCTGTGCTTGCAGTGGAAAAAATAGTAGTGTCACAAATCTGTGCTGCTACTTTTTGCCACAGCACATGCCCCTGCACATGACATTTTGGTGTGGGGCTGGAGGAGCCAAGGCACAACTTAAAAACTAAAGGAGTGGAGATGTTTTGGCCAGCAGCCAGAACATCTCTCTAGAGCAGTGGCTCCCAACCTTTTTTGCTGCAACCCTAAATCTGGGTCACGACCCCCACCCCTGCTGCCAACTCATTCATGCCCAGCACTGTCAGCAGAGTCTGGAACAGGTCAGGATCACAGCGGGCAGCGGCAGCAAGAGTTCAATGGACCATGCACCGGGAGATCCCTGCAGGTGGGAGGGGTGGAGGGAGGGGTTGACCTCCTGTGACCCTGATTTGGGTTACACCCCGAGGTTGGGAGCCACTGCTCTAGAGGATTAAGCCTCTGTACCTGCTGGCACATGCTCCTGTCACATGCTTCAAATTTTTTCTTACCTTTTTTTTGCTACCAGAATTTCCCAGTAGCAAAATGTATCCCCATGCTGCAAATTTGCAGCATGGGACATGTTTTAACATGGTGTGCATGTGGTTTGTGGCACCATAAAGAGGTTTGCAGTGCCACAAACTGCACATGCCTGCATGTCTGGATGTGGCCTTAAAGGACAGAAATGCAGTCCTTGCAATGTTTCTATACTGCGGGGGGGGGGGTTCAGTCTTGAAGACAGTTTGTATGATTTTAATTTAACCATAATCTACAGATTCTGTCCCTTAGCATTAAAGAAGTAACATTTATTTTGCCATCCTTTAAAATTATTTACAGTATGTTCTACATATTCCTTTTATGAAGTTAGTTGTTACCAGCCTTATGTTGTGACATGTGTGTGTGCAGTTGGGAGGGGCGGGGGGCACAGGTAGAGGGTATGTTAAACAGGAATAAGATGCACCTGGATCATATCAGGGAGAGGGCAGCTAAAAGGAACGAGCAGAACTTTAGCTCCTCTCCCCACCTTGTATAGTTGTCAACATAAGGACAACAAAAAAGCATTGACACCAAATGTAACATTCATTAAATAAACTCCTTACATGAGGAGTAACGTCTGTGTCTAGGCTATGAGATGTTGCATCAAAACGCTGCATAGTTCCTTATACAGGACTTGTGAAAATACCTTCTTTTTTGGGGGGGGGGGGGTATATTGAGTATATAAATATTTTTTTTTCTGTAGCTGAGAATGTGTTTTTTTTTTTTAACTGATATCCAATACTAGATTGGGTTTGCATGAAATTAGGTACAGGTTTGAACTTGAATTTAAGAATGGTTGAATTGTGTAGAAAAATGAGTACAACCAACCATACTCGAATTCCAGTTTTCTTTTACACTGTTCTTATGTTTAAGAAGTTTAATGTTTCTTAGCAGGAAAATGTAAAAGAGATTCGCTGTTTTCATGGTATTTCCAGCTAGAACTAAACTACAATCTTGTGAGATATGCCTGCTCTCATGAGTTTTATCCATCAACATTTTGAGCAGAAAGGGCAAAGGCATGATCATAAGTTACAGACATTTTATGACCCTAATTCCATTTAAGAATCTAAGATAAAAATCAAGACTGAACAACTGATTTAACATTTATCAAATGGCATAACAATGCACTCCTATGACTTCTTTCTGTGAGAAAGCACACATTTCTGTTATTCAGTACTTACTTTTCAATATAGTACCTTTTCTTCAGTATATTCAGTACTTACTTTTCAATATAGTACCTTTTCTTCAATATCTACAATCTTTTCTTCAGTAGGGATGAATTTCAAATTTAAAAAAACTATAAATAACTGTTTAAAATTAACATAAATTAACACAAAATATTTTACAAATACTAAGGTATGTCATGAATGGATAGAAATTATTTAGTCATCGTTTGTTCATAAATCATAAATTGTCTAAAATATATTATGTTTTTTCTCAATGGTTGAATATCAATTGTTTAATTAATTAGTCAATTCTTTTTCTGCATGCTGATGGAAGGGCAGGTAGGTAGGAGCAGCGAAAGAACTTCTATTGGACCACAAATAATAGCTGTTCTTCTTGCAAGTCTCTGTATTCCAAGTGTGTGGCTCTTTTGTAAGATATGGAGTATCCTCAATGCCTACTGAAATGAATAACAATAGAAGACACTCATCATTTTTCTAGTTCAAGTTCTAACTCTGCAATCCTGCAAAGATATATATTGAACTTTTAATGGTACACTGACACAAATGATCATAAAAAATAATAAATATGCATACCATTCAACTTAGAAGCTTCTGAAAACCACTTTAGCCTGTAAGCAAGCAGTAACTCAAAAGAGCAAGAAACTGTAGTAATATTTTAAACCCAGTGAAGGAAAGTTTCTTTTTTTTTTCTTTTCTTTTTTTTTTTACTCCAAATCTTTACTGTCATTCCTTCCTAAAGGTTTCCATTGTCATTTTTGTTCTCTTTTTCAGTCTTTTAAAGTACTTATTTTTTGTCTTGATGCTGTGATGTCATTGTAGGCCCTGAAGTAGAAATGTTTGGGTTATTCTATCAATATTTTTCAATAATACTTAAAAATGGGGCACTTTTAGAATGTTTTCTGTGCTAGAGCATTGACATACATCTAACTGCTATTGTCAAAGGCAGCTTTCTACTTCCTTATTCTTATATGTGTCTCTCTCCACAAATTGTGAATGAAGAATATGAAGAATAGTGGTTACCACTGTTGGCCATACATTCAACATAGGCCTATACAGCATGGGCTAGATATATGCAACAGGTTGTGTCATGTTACAACATGACCTTAAATTGACCTATGTTGCAATGATGTAAAATAAGCATGTACTATAGACAGTGATTGATAAGGTGCATTAATATAACCCAAGAAAGTGGAACAGGATTGGTGAAGCTCCAAAGCAAAACCAAATATGAAAAAAAATTGTGTTAGATATAAAATGGAAGAGTATTGTTATAGCTTCAAAGCATAAACCAAATATAGAAAAGCTCTGTATTAAATATATACTCTGGTTAAACAATGCAAGTTGAGACTTCTCTGAAGCTCCGGGGAAAAAAAAAAAGAGGAACCAAATCAGAGAAAGTCCCCAAGGGAACAGAGAAGCCTGGCCAGTGAAGCTATCTCCCCCTTGAATCCAAGGCTGTGTAAACATTGTCTGTATTAATACACATTAGTTTTTGCTAGTATGTATCATAATAAAGTTTTCCAGTTGTGACCAGAATAGTCTCTACTGGTCATCATTCTCACTCTCAACCCCACTTAAAATCTGGAGTAACACCACTGGCATATATTATAGTGTGTAAGTATCTTGTTTGTCTTTCCAGCAGAACTTATTTTCTCCTGTTGTTTGACAACTCCATAATTATTGTGAATAACCCTATGAAATACTTAATTGCACTAGAAAAATGTGGTTTTAATTCATAAAAGTGAAGCAAGTCATTTAATTCTGACCTGATTTTGACTTCATATACTAATAATGTTGCAGGTAAGATTTTTAAGATAAAGAAAATGCACAAGAAACTTAGATCTAAATGATTGCTTACCCTACTGTTTGTTAAGTAAGAAAGCTAGTAGCAAATACTTTTATATATTGCAGCAACTTATACTGTCCATTACATATCTATATCTTTCAAACTTTCAGCTGGTGTGTGAGCCATAGACAGTTCCATAAGTAATGAATTACATTTACCATATTACTTTGTTATTTTACTAAAAGACATCATAAGATGTTATGGAGAAAACTACTTTTGCTGAAGTTTCCTTTTATGATGCCAATTGGTGTTACTAGCACTGACATTAGCTGAATATTTTCTCATGTTCACCTCTTCTTTCTCTCTCTGATTTCTTAGACCCTTGACATTATAGTTCTATTATGTTTCTAATTCATGAAGACGCTTCATTGGTGTACACCTTATATATTGTTCTTTTTTATTAAAACCAATTGCTATATTTTTTTTAAATATCACTTAAGATGATTATTTGATAATTTTTGTATAATGTTCACTATTAAAGTAGATAACAAATAACAACATATTTGCCAACAGGTTTATCATTGAAAATATGCCATGCACAGGGTTAATTTTGATGTAATCCAAGCTTTTATTAGTAAAATTCTACCTTTCCCACTGCAAAGATCTCAGGCAATGTAAATCAATACACAGCTGGGTTGCTAATTCAGTGTGCTAGAAAACAGACTGTAGCCAGATAATAGAAAAAGTGTGGACTTCACCATACTGTATCTCACATATTTAGCAATCTTAATATGAAACCTTTCTCCTCAATATGAGCCATATCCTAAAGAGATTGATTTACAATGCAGCAATGATTTCTATGTTCATTAGATGATGGTAAGTTTAAATACCCTTTTCTATTGTTACCCTTTTCTATTGACTGAAAGTTAGGGAAAACTTCTTTTGCATTTGTATATTATCTCACTTATAGATAAAATGTTTCATTTTATAAGTATGTCTTATTGTGGGCTAGAACAAAAAAACTCAACATTTGTAAGAAAAATTGCTCAGTGGACTTAAATAGAACAGACAGACTATCCCTATGCAAAGAGATGATTTTCAAACTCTGTTATTCTTACAGCTTCCATGAAAAAAGCTTGCCATCACCTCAGGCATGCACAAAAGGAGCAAGAAGGTTATGATAGAGGAAAATGTGCACTTATTCCTGTCTGGGCCAGTTTAGCCAAAGAGAAGGAGGAAAAACTAGGTGTGAGGATACTAGAGATGTTTACACCAGTATGGCAGATAGCTCGGTTGCATTACCAATGAAAACAATCCTGCCCACTCACTTCTATTTAATGGTGTTGAGGAGGTTCTCAGAGGGCGCATCCAGATGAGCGCAGTCGTGTGGTATGTGGTGCCACAAACATGTATGAAGTGCGACATACTGCACACAGAAGTGTTCTCTGCATTGCAAGGGCACACTACCCATGCAAGCGCTGCTCCATTTTTTTTCCTGAGGATTTTTTTGGTCCCTTGATATCCAGGGGTCCAAAAAAAAAAGCAAAACATAATTTAAAATGGAGCTGTGCACGCATGGGCAGTGTGTTCTGCTGAAAAGCAGAGCCAGGCTGCTCGGAGCCACACCATGGTTGCAGCCCCAAGAGGCCCCCAGGACTCCAGGTAAGGCTACTGGGGCCAACACAGTGTTAGCCCCAGCCTTCCTGACCACCCCTGTGGTAACCTGCCACAAACCAAAGTGCATGTGACACAATCGTTCCCTGGGGATGAGTAGCTGAGGCACAGCATGCTCCTCAGCTACTTGACCTCAGGGAACCAAATGTCTGCACTCATCTGGATGCAGCCAGTGTGTCAAGCCAATGCTTGTCAGGATACTGAATATCTATGTATTGAATGTAGTGATCATATATCAGGTATGGTGCACCCACAACATGCTTGCCAGTGGTATCATTGACATTTCCACTATTTTTGTCAGTGGTATGATTGCTTGCTGTTGTAATATGGTGTCCAGCTCTGGTGAACCCATTTTTAAAAGATTTTCATATATTTGAGACGGTTTTGAGAAGAGCTATAAGCATGATTTAAGGACTGAATTTATTTAAATGAGAAGATCAAGGGAATTACTACATCACAGTAAAAAAATACCTACATGAAAATGTAAATTTAATACTAGAAGGTTCTTTAACAAATAAATATCTGAAAATATCCAATGCCAAATGCTGAAGTTAGACAAATCAGGTGTAGTTTTTTCTTTAACGGAAGGTATTTTTTCCTTAAACAAATGGCTCTAGTTAAAAAAAAAAAAGAATTCATGCCTTATTTTATACAAGAAGACACACTAAAGAATCACAATGATTTTTTCTGCACTTATAATCTACGAATCATGTGACCAGGGTAAAGGTCATACTCTTATGAAGTCTTTCTCTTTAGGAAATCAGCACAATCAATGGCATGTACTAGGCTCATACAGCTCTTGCTGTTCCTGCGGGAGTGATAAGACATTTCTGACAGATCATGTTGGTTTCTGTATAAAATACTGGCTGATTCAAATAATTTAGCCATATGCCTGCTATATAAAATGTGAGAATGCATTTTAGTGACTTCTTATGTTTTGTTTGAATGTTCACCTTGCAAGAGGTAATGTTTTATTCTATTTTTCAGTTCTAATAAAAGGCTATTCAACTAAGAAATAACTGTCATATCATGTATGCCATACTGACACCCTTCTCACCTCAACTTCAGATCCTGGATAAAACTATTAGGTATTGTGTTGTTGTGCTTTGTGGGCAAAGATGAGCACATCCAGTGGGAGGGAGAAAAGAGAAAAGGAGAAAAATGTTAAAAGGAGAAAAGAGAGAAAGAAAGGAGAAAGGAGTGGGGTGGAGGCTAGGTCGCATGGGTGATTTATAAGCCCTATATTTGCCTTGAACAATCTACTGCAGCAGGGGCAAGAAAGCAATGAGGACTGGGTATGAGAGGTTTTTGAGAGTAATAGCAGGTATTACTATTCCGAAATAGGATGAAAACAGACTCAAAATAAACATAATGAAAGCATTGTATCTAAAAATACTTTTACAGATTGGGAAAAAATATTTTAAGAAAGATGTAAGGAATTAAACAAAGTTTAGTTAAGATGTGTTTTTTGTGTAATCCTTGCTATATGGCTTTCTTTTCAACCAGAGTGATTCAATTTTACTGCTTAATCTGTGCTAAAAGTTCACATTCAAACACAGACATAGATTGGAAACTGCACATTTAGTTGTGGCAAGGGCACAAAACTAGCCACTTAAATAAGAAAAAAGTAATAAAATGCAG
The DNA here is from genome assembly GCF_000455745.1 of Alligator sinensis. NCBI lineage: Eukaryota > Metazoa > Chordata > Crocodylia > Alligatoridae > Alligator > Alligator sinensis. The sequence continues at coordinate 15,467 of NW_005843296.1, forward strand.
TGTCTAGATAAATGTGAACACTGTAAACCTATCCTGGAGTAGGGATAAAATATTCAGAATCTTTAAAATCTAGAAAAACATAACCAAAATAATTTAGAATTAATGTCTTAATTTATACAAAACAGACAAAGGCTAAGTACAGATGTTCAAAAAGCCCCAGGAGGAAGTGATTTAAGTTACAGAGTTTCCTCTTAACTGCCTAGTTTAGATCAGGAGTGAACAGCATACACATTCACTCTTTCGGGGGCAGGTGGGAGGGGCTGGGGCAGGGAATACAAGCAGCCAGCACTGTCCAAGGTGCTTCTGTATGTCATCCAGAATGTGCTGCAGGCTCCCTGGGCTTCCAGAGACTGACAAGAGCTGCTGAGCACCTGGACCACCCCTGATTGGCTGGCAGGCATGGGCAAGCACATCCCCAGTCACCCATCACATCACAGTGGACCCTTCCTCCATGCCTCAACCTGAGGAGTGGGTACCCTTCCCCATGAGTTGCATGTGACTCCATTTCCTGGCCTTCCCATACCCTGCCATGGCCTCCCCACTGCCATGCCTGACCACAGAGACCCAGGAGCTGTGGTATGTCCTGCTTGTTGGCCTGTGCAACTCTCACTGGAGGCTGTGGGACATCATGCATGCCCATCTGGATATGGTGCAGCATCTGGTCACATGGGACATGGGTTTCTGCCCCAAGCCAGCAGCCATGTATCCAGTGCTTGGCCCCTTACCACCTCATATACCTGCCAGGTGTCCTGGACTAGGTGACTAACTTCCAAAATTGCCACAAGGCCACCCAGGACACCATGGATGCTGGAGTGCTTTGGCACAACCTCCAGGCCATTGAGTGCCAGTTCTGGGTCCATCTGGACCATCCCCATGATGAAGAGTGGGTCCAGATCTTATGCATGCGCTGGACCACCTTATGGACATTGTCATTCAACTGGACCCACACATCATACACGAGGAGCCCAGCATGCAGCCAACCCTCACTTCAGAGAAGTGGGTGGCCATCACCAAGCTGGCCTCCCCAAGAAGTCCAGTTCAGTGTGGGCAAGTCCATGGCCAGAGACACTGTCCAAGAGGTGTGCCTTAGTCATCCAGAACATTCTGGTCAGCCACTTTATCAGTCTTGTCAACCCTGAGGAAATGGTCTCACACTTCCACTGCATGGGCTTCCTCAACTGCATGGGGCCCTGGACAGGCCCCATATCCCCATCCTCTGCTTGGCCTAGGGCCCCTGGGTGCTCATAAGCCACAAGGGCTACTTATCCATTTTCATGCAAGCATCATTAACCACAAGGGCTGTTTCACCCACATCTTCACTGGCTGGGACAGCAGCCCCCATGATGACCATATATTTTGCAACTTCTTGCTCCCCAAAATGATGGAGAGAGAGTGCTATGCTCCTGAAGCCCCCAGTTTCATTATTGCTGCTGTCATCATCCCTCCCCTTATCATCAGAAACCTGGCTTACCCGCTATGGCCATGGCTGATGAAGTATGAAGGAGCACTTCAACTACTGCCTGAGTGGGTGCCACATGACTGTGGGTTTCATTTTCAGACACCTCAAGGCATGCTGGTGGGCACTCAGCATGTATCTTGAGATAGAAGAGATGTTAAGGACCATGCACTGTTGCCACATATATGGTCCATAACATCTGCGAGACCATGGAAGAGGTCTTCTGTAAAAACTGGGGTTGAGAAGATATGGAGTGTGAAGTAATGGCACACCCTGCATGAATGGCACAGGGATACTGGAGAAGGCAAGCCCCACACTAATGTTCAGGACACCAGCTCCATACAGCATCAGGGAGTCCAGGTTCACAAAGCCCTAGCCAACTACCTCCTCACTCTTGGGGATTGGGATAGCTCACCAATGATCAGGGTTGGATGGCTTCAATTGCCCATGCTCTGGTACCAGGCAGTGGATCTCCCACCTTGGGCATCTCTGGCCCTGCATCCTTGGCAGCAGTTCCCACAACCCTGGCTGCCTGGACACTGTTCCCCCCCACCCCTCCACACAAACACACCATTCCCTTGAGGTGCCCTGGTTGACAACCACTATCATAGATAGCTGCATGTTTTCTTCTTTCTGTGACCTCAGTGTTCTCACTGCCATCCAGCTGCCAATTGGGGTGGGGTGCCAAGCACTGGCACTTACAACTCTTTTTTTACACTTTGCCTCCAGAGCTCAGTAAACTCTTTTAGTGTCTTTCTGTGACTGTTAGGGCAGAGAGGGAAGGGGTGGTACTGGTTCAGCACAAATGCTCTGGGCAGCTTGAAGGAGGCTCAGCTTCTCCCAGTAGCTAAGCACCGGCCTGAGAGAGAAAGCAAGGAGGTGTGTAAGGGGCAGATTTATGTTCCCTCAGAATGAAAAATATACTGTTAACTGTCCAAGGCTGGGGTGGGAGGTGGGTGGTGCTGGTGCCTTGATTGTGGCCCAGGAAATGTGGAAGGAGAAGGAGAAGGAGAAGGAAGGGGAGGGGGTGACTGGTGAAATACAGAAGTGTCTGGAGTAATTAGCATCCTTTACTTTGAGCAGTTAGGGCAGGGTGATTCACTGGTCCCCCATGCCCTTCCAGTCCTGCACTAGACCACCCCTCTTCTTGATGTCTTTGCTACAATGGCCTGGGAAAGGGTATGGATGGCTTGTATCAGCCATGGGTCCCACAGAGGCTGGGGGGGGGGGAGGGGGAAAGGCCAACAGTTTAGGTCTGGTGACCACCTTCTGGAGACAGATGGGAAAGGCCAACATTTTAGGTCTGGTGACCACCTTCTGGAGACAGACTTGCACACAAGGCTTTGGGCTGGTGGGGCAGCATCAGGTTGGCTGTGGGTATGGACCGCCAACTCCCCTTCCCCCTATGTTTCCTCCAAGGACTTCATGTTTCCCTGGTTCCTGGGTTCCCATTATGGCCACATGGAGTGGAGTTGAGTTGTATTATCCCTGGCAGCATGGTGCCTGTGTCTTCAACAGAAGTGGGGGCAGGGCTGGTTGTAGATGCTATGGATTGTGCTGCAGCAGCAACGAATGCAATGACAGTGGTGAGGTTGGAGGCACTCTGTGAATCTGGAATATGAGCATCAAGAAGTGTGGGAGCAGAACACTCATGGCAGCTATGTCAGTAACTGTGTTCCTGGGCCCACATGTTTGGCTGTGGTCCACAGGGTCAAGGACTGGGGGCATGCTCTGCTTCTGGCCCTGGTCTTTTTGTGGGCATCATGTATGCACTTCTATTGGATCTTCATCCATTTCACCATGGCCTGGCACTGCATGCAGTTCTTGTTGTGGTCCTGCACTTGCACCGGTTGGGCAATGCACTTGCAGACGTCTTTGTTGCTGTGCGGAGCTTTTCCTAAGTTTGCATAGCTTTTCCAAAGTTTCCTTGCTTTGCAGAGCTTTTCCTAGGTTTCTTGCTCACCCCAGATGGTAAAATGAGATCCCTCATCTCTATGTAGTACCAGTTATATGAACAGGCTTGCGTACTGAAGGAGGATGGGATCCTGCTTGGGAGAGGCAGCCTATGCTGGGGTCTGGGTTATAAGGTGCCTGGCTCTGGCTTCTTAGATGTAGGTGCCGGGATAGAGTTCTCTGGAACTGTGCCTGACCACAGAGGCATGGAGGTCCCTGACTGGGTATATGGGTGCCAGCGTCAGGGTCTGTGGGGGGTGTGCCTAAGCATGGGGGGTTCTCCTGGGCTCATTGTGGGGGCCTGTGTATATATCATGGGGTGCTTCATGACAGGGTTTTCAGAGTGCAGAAGCACATCCTGGAGACTCAGGTGCCCAGGTCTTAGTGCTCATGCAGAGGACACAGATACCTCCCTCCCCCACCCTCACCTGCTTGCGGCTGACAGATAGCTGGAATCAGGAGGTGGGGCTGGGGAGAGGGGCTGTGCTAGCTCATAGATTCATAGATTCATAGATGCTAGGGTCGGAAGGGACCTCAATAGATCATCAAGTCTGACCCCCTGCATAGGCAGGAAAGAGTACTGGGTTCAGATGACCCCAGCTAGATGCTTATCTAACCTCCTCTTGAAGACCCCCAGGGTAGGGGAGAGCACCACCTCCCTTGGGAGCCCGTTCCAGAACCTGGCCACTCTAACTGTGAAGAAGTTCTTCCTAATGTCCAGTCTAAATCTGTTCTCTGCTAGCTTGTGGCCATTATTTCTTGTAACCCCCGGGGGTGCCTTGGTGAATAAAACCTCACCAATTCCCTTCTGTGCCCCTGTGATGAACTTATAGGCAGCCACAAGGTA
>NW_005843296.1:21035-47034 GCF_000455745.1 Alligator sinensis
AGCTTTGGCCCATCTAACTGCCTCCCTACAAGTGCGAGCAGAGGAGGTATACTCCTCTTTGGTAATCTCTCCCCATTTCCACTTTTTATATGCTTCCCTTTTAGTCCGCAGGCTGCCCTGGATTTCTCTGGTCAGCCAAGGAAGCCTCCTGGCCCCTTTCCCTCTTTTTCCTCGCATCGGGATCATCTCCCTCTGTGCCCGAAGGATCATTTCCTTAAGGCACAGCCACCCTTCCTGGCTCCCATCTCTTCAAAACTCCTACTCTGCAGTGCATCCTTGACTAATTAACTGAGTTCATTTAAATCAGCTTTCCTAAAGTCTAGCACTTTCACCCTACTAGTTACCTTACCCATTCGACGTCTTATGTTGAATTCTATTATTTGGTGATCTCTGTCCCCCAGGTGACTACCAATCTGTAGGTTCCCTATCATATCATCCCCTGTTGCCAATACCAGGTCCAGTAAGGCATTCCCCCTAGTGGGACCGTGTACCTCCTGCGTCAGGATAGGAACGTGTGTGAACGATGGGACTTTACTGTCTATGTCTCCCAGCAGATGTCTGAGTAGTTTAGGTCCCCCATGACTACCGCCTCCTTAGTTTTTATGGTCTCTGAGAGCTGCCTCAGGAGCCCCGAATCTAGTTCTTCCCCTTGGTGTGGGGGTCTGTAGCAGACCCCTATCACCAAATCCCTTTCTCCTTGCCCCACCACGTAACTTAACCCACAATCCTTCTACTTTCTCCTCCTTCAATTCCATCTTGATGAGGAATCGAAGTGCAAAACGAACCTGGGGGCAAGTCTTGCTGTGTGCTTAGCTGGAGCAGCCAAGCATGGGCTGAGTGTGAGCATGTCTCCCTGTGAGGAAGGAGTAGTAGGTGCCACAAAGGAGGCTGGGATGCTGGAGGACAGTGATCTAACTTGAATCAATATGAAAACAGTCTATCTTAGAACACTTGCACCATTTTTAGACTCATTTATGTGCACAAAACGTATGTACTGTTACAGATTTCTGTTCACTTAGACTGGTCTAAATGTAAAATCTGTAACAGGTCCTTCTGATTCCTTCTGTCATTATAATCCCTGAATCATGTAAACAGGGTAAAGACCGTAACTCTTACTCTCATACAACTGTTGGAGGAAAAATAAATATTTATAACATGGATATGTTTATTTCAAATGTCTTCAGAAAATGGCCAATGAAAGAAACAGATCATTTCAAGTTAAGTAGGAGACTCTACTGCATATCACAGCTTAGGTCCCTCATTTGCCCCAGTAGGCAACTCTGCTGTTCTTTGACTACATAGGCCAGATTCTTTTCCATCTAATAGGTGCATTAGTCAGATTACATGCCTATGTTTCATTCTATTCCACTTTATTTGAGACCCTGAAATACTGTTAATGAAAATGGTGGATGCACCTTCCTCCTCCTCTTCACTGCTTTGTTGTGATTCAATCTTAAGGTCACATTATGATGTGTTACAAAAGTAGATGCATTAATGAGTGTATAGGGAGTTGACCAGGACTCTTAGATGTCTTAAAGGTGGAATAGAATTTGGACTGTCTCCTTCTAGATTATTTGTTCTTTGGGCCATTATCCTTAATTTCTTCCATTTCTATCTCTCTGGAATCCCTTGCTATTCAATGTATTATGGAAATCTGCCCTTGCTCTTTTAAAATACCCTGCACAGTAAACTTACTTCTCATGTCTGATCATATTTTTCTTTCCTGTGCCAAGAGATTTCTGGAGTCAAATCATTGTCAGTCAGTCATCAGTTGGCACCAGAAACTCCTTGGGTCACCATGCTGCTTATATAGTTATATTACCATGATAAAAATTTTGACACTCAAATGGCAAACTGTCTCATGAAATGGATCTATCATAAGCAGTCATTGCTTCATGCATCCTTGCTTATCAAATCTTTTATGCTGCTTTTCAGATCCAAATGCATGGTGTTTAGACACCATATTTTTGTTTTAGATACATATGGTATTGAATGAAAACACCCTTTGGTTACTTAGGATATTATATCTTTCCTATGCAATATTAATCTCTTCCTTTATTTGTCAATAAATTATTTGATAAGCAATAATTAAATTATGAAATCAATTAAATGCATGGACACTAAAAACATATATTTTTTTTAATAGAACCATGTCATGAGTATGATTTCTCTTGAACATTTTGAGTGTCTGGTACTGGCAAACATTAATGGCACAGTTGATTGGATGAAATGTTATATGCTGGAGGCTAACTTCTGCATCTTCAAAATTTAAAAGAAAATATATGCAGAAGTGTGTCAAAAGAAACGGTATAATTTATCCAAGAAATTGAAGTCTGTCTCTTTTCTCTGTCTAGTATCATAAAGGATACAATTATCTTTTATAAACTTGCCTACATAACGCCTTTCCAACCCATCATCTGTTCCATGTTCATGTCTGTGGCTGGTTTTAAATTATTCTTCATTCAGGACAGAAATAAAATGATTTGTGACAGCAGATTATTGGATTAGAGGGAGTTCTTGCATGTGCACTGATCCTTCTTCAGAACAAGGGTCATGACTTTTTTGATCGTCCACTCTGGGAACACATTTTTTGGATGATTCTGGCATCCATATATTACTGTAATAGGTATCAATCAATCATTCTCTCTTTTGCTCTGATACTTTCATGTGCCATAATTGCATACCTGCAGGATAATATGCTGTCCAAAGACCCTAATAAAAATGTACATGACATTTAAAAAAACATCTATGTGGATGGGGGAAGGAAATCACTTTTAAGTACTAATTCATATGGCTGCATCTAGAACAGCAGGCAATAATGTATCCAAAGTATGATTTATGAAGTCTGAACATGCTTAGATGTAGTCAATATGAACCACTAAAATGCCCTATTGTGTCTGAAATCTAGCCCCTTACAGTAGCTTCTGGTACATATAAATGTTACATTTCAATCAGTGAAATTGCAGCTCTGCTGGTGAAATGTTTTGTGTGTGAATGTTCATGGTACCTTAAGACATTAAAAAATGTCCAGTGCAATAGAAATCTATACTGCATTGGACATGGTTGAAGTGATAATTGATTGGGCTACAAGTATTTGACCAAATGCTTACACACAACCTCAATCAACTGGGGACACAACAGTGCCCTCTAGTATCCCAGAATGCCTTGCACTCACATCTACCCACTCCATTCCAGAGAGATGATCTGTGATTCAGGCTGCAATCTACTACTGCAGCTCAAGTGAAAGAAAAACCCTCCTGCCTGGGGAAGCCCAGCCCTTCTCCACAGGCCACCAGCTGTGAAGCTGTCAAGCCCCACTGAGTGCTAGCAGGGGAAAGCCCCAGGCTAGCACCAGACTCCAGTCTATCTTCAACATCCCTGATCCCCTTTAACCCCATGCCTACCTAGCCCCCAACCCTGACCCCCTACCTGGCCCTGGAACCTGTCAGTCTGAAGTTCCCTGGCCCCACCATCCCTGAGCCTCCTTAACCCCTGCCCCAAACTTGGACACAGCCCACTTCTGCTATCCCACAGACCCCGATCTCTCCCCCATAACCCAGACTTGGCCTAGAACAACCCTCACCTGATTCCCCCTTCCACCCATCCCACATGGACCCTACCAGAGTACCAGGATATAGCTGTATAGGGTGGGTCATGGTCAAATCGCCGTGGGAGTGGGATCCCCACAGTTAGGGAGCAGGAGAGGGTCTCAGATATTCCCTGCACCCCTTCCTGTCCCTAAACTGTGGATATTCTGTCCTCACTAGGACCTGACAGCAACCCCTGCCACTCCCTTCCCCCACCCCACAGACATGGCCCAGCCCTGCTACTAACCCATAACTGCTGGAAAACCCTGTTTCCCTGCCCCATTCCCTATTCCCAGAGACCCCCATTCTGCCCTTGTTCTCAGAAACCTCCAACCTTTCCACCCTAAATCCAGGCTCCCCAAATCTCACCTTTCCTCTGACCCCCTGTTCCCAGAATCCTCTTCACCTTATCCTCCCCATGAACCCTACTTGGATTACTGGGATATGTGGGAACAAGGGTGGGGTCTCAAATTCCACTAAGGCCAGAAACCCATGGGTTTTGGGCAGAAGAGCATGGGGTCAGGAAGACTGACTCCACCCCTCTCATCCCCAAACTGTGGAGATCCTGCCAAATATTCCTACTACCAAATTGTGGGGATTCCCAGAGGGACCTGGGAATCTGTATCCACTGTGCCTACAAGGACACTGTTCATCTCTATCCTGTATATGGATCAGAGACTCCAAACTGAGCTCCACCCCATATAAATACTGAACTGTCTGTATTTGCCCCCTGTTCCTGGATCCCCAGAGCCACCTGCTATGGATCCTACCAAAAGGTAGCAAAAAGTGAAGTTCTGTGTTGGATCTGATAGCTGATGCTACATGGGTAAGCAGTAGGGCTGTGCAAAGCTTTGGTTGCTGATTCAATTTGGTGGAGATTCAGCCTGATTTGGCAGCCAGATCTCTGAATACAAATCAAATCAGAGGATCTTTTAATATCTCCAAATTGAATCGGAACCCTCCAAATCAATTCAGAGAGATTTGGAGATATTTGATGATTTGGACATAGACACAGCTTTAAATGTTTTTTCTACATACCTCAAGGTACCAGGTGGCTTATGAGCACTAAGATGGTGGGGTGGATGGAGTGTCCTATGGGAGCGCAGGGTGGGTCTCCAGTGCATTCGGCAGTGGACCTGGAAGTGGACCAGAAACACTTCCGGTCCACTTCCAGATCCACCAGGGAGTGTGTGCCCCCCACCCCCGTGCCCTCCCAGCTCAGAGACTGGTGTCTCCTGGGTCTGGCGGGGGGGGGGGCATCTGGGGTCTCCCTGTGGGTGATTGCTGAGCCAGGGAGGCATGCAGGGGGCCTTCTATGCACTCGGTAGTGGACCCAGAAGTGGACTGGAAGTATTCCGGGGTAGGGGGGGCCCTGTGCTCCTGTGGGATGTTCCATCTGCTTGACCATTGCAGCATTCATGAGCTGTGCCTGGCACCTCAAGGTATGTAGAAAAAAACATTCAAAACTGTTTGGCTATGGCTGAACCCCTGATTCTCTGAATCAGCATCAAATCTTCAGATTTGGATTCAGCTGAATTGAATCAGGACAGTGATCTAAAAAAACAAATCAAATCACTGTCCCCTGATTCAGTCATAATCTGAATCAAATACGGCTCACTTCACACACACCTAGTAAGCAGTGGGCTGATGGAGGACAAGTTGACAGGCTGGAGAGACAGCAGATCAGCTCTGGGCCTGCTATCTGACAGTCTGTCAGTTAAGGGAGGGAGGGGGTGTTTTGAGAAGGAGGGGGAAGAGCCTTCAAACACCAGCCAATTGGCTCTGACCTGTACCCTAAGCCTCTATCACCTATATCAAGGCATACAGAAAAGCCTGTTAAGCATGCTGGGATATGCTCTCTGGATCCACCTGGTGCTTTTAGCATTGTAGTCTGTTTGTAGAGCACGTAGATAGGCCTTTGCACTGAGGTACAGGGTAAGACATTTGATAATCAACTGGTTGAACTTTGAACCAGTTGATTTGAACTTTTGCATGCATCCTTAGATACCTGACTAAGCTATCCATTGTTCATTTGCAGTACACAATACCTAGAACTCTTCTATAGATAGTCATATAGTGGATTTCTGAAGAGAGGTAATTCAGAGTCCTCCTCCTCCAGATTCATTTTTGGGTTTCGATACATAGTATGTTACTGAAGATAGACAATTACAGTTCCATTCTTGACTTTTCACCCAACAGCTCAGTGGTTGTAATATTGCTGAGGACATGGGAAACTTGGGTTCTAGACCTTCTGCACCTGGAAGGGATTAAAACCACTATTTCCCAACTCTGAGCAGAATACTCTAGTAAAATCAGGAAAAGACAAAGTGAGGGACTTACTGTCCCTCCTGTTGATACTGGGCCACTGGCAGATAAGCATATAATAGGCCCTAAGGGAGAACAGACTACAGAGAAACTGGTTATATAGCTTACTATTTATCTAAACTGGATCAAAAAGTAGATCCAGAGGAGAAGGACTCAGTGCTTGTTTGAATTTACAAACCACTTTCCACGGATGAGCTTATGAACTGCATTTCATCAACCTCCTAGGTACAGGAGATGTACCTTATGGATCCAATATAGACATTGGAATTCTGACACCCTACAACCTGCCAGACATCTGACTCCCCAGGTTCCTCTCCACTTTTACCTGTGCTGCTATATCCCCATTCCCCACCCCCAACCCCAGCCTGTCCCTCACCCCCTGATGCCTCTATTTCCATTTTCACTGACTGGCTTTGTTGCCTGCATCACATGCCAGCCTCTGGCTTCTTTGCTATTGCTTCCATCCAGGAACAGCACACCGCCCACTCCCATCCAGGAACAGCACACCGCCCACCCGCCCCCCGCCCCATCCCACAACTGAAGGTGCTTTCTCAGCCTGGCAAAGGGTTTTTCAATGCAAAAGCTTGCTAAGATATATTTCTCTAACTATTCAGTTGGTCTGCTAAAACATACCAGATTAGATTAACACAAAGGAAAGAACCTCGTTTGCCAGTGCCATGCCCTTAGACCAATACCCCTAGCACCTGACCAGAAGGACGCAGGGTCCTGGACACATCTAAGCCCCAGGGCTGGGGCTGGCAGAGAGAGTTCTCTGGCAGCTGCTGGAGAAGAAGCTCCTGCAGGAGAGGAAAGGAAGGCTCTGTCACAGTTTGGCTGCCTGAGATGCTGCTGGCGCTACTGTGCTGCTGATGACGAAGTTATTATTTTACCTGTTGTTATTTAAAGTTGTGGACTGAGATGAAGTTTTAGGGGAGGAGGAGTTCTCATTGGGGCACACTACTGTGTCATATAGAGGCCCCAGCACCAGTGAGGGCATGCCTTAACGCACACACAAAGCCACATATGTCCCGAGTTTTGCTTGTCAGCAGCTTGGGGTGCAGTTTCCCAGAAACCCCTGTACCTATCTCCTTGAAACTTGACAGGCTTTATGACCTTATCAGGGGATTCCATGCTTGCTGTTTTCACCCTCCTATGCCTTCACACTTACAAGTGACATGAGTTTTGCTTTCAAGACTTTGAGGTGTAGCTTCCCAAAAACCCCTGCACCTACCTCCTTCAACCTTGGCAGACTTCATGGCCTCAGCAAGGGATACCATCCCTGCTGTTTTCATCCAAATCTGCCAAAAATGACAAAGTTATAGGCAGTTTCATGCTTCTCCATTCTAGCCTATAGGCAAAATGTTGAAACAGCATCAAAACAGCAACACAATTTTGACGAAACGAAATGGAACAGTGCTTTCAAAATGAAATTAAACTCAGAACTTGAAATGAAACACTGTCCAGTCAAAAGGGCAAAATGGAAGTTGAAATTAACTGGTGCTATTTTGCACAGCCCTACTATATAATAGGCTGCTGTTAGGTTAATGAACACAGCTCGGTGATTTGACCTGTTTCAAAACTGCCTTCAGTATATTCAGTTAAATTGAGCAACTGGCTTATTATTAATTTTTCTGAGGTGAAAACCACCTTGGTCAGGGATTAGGTGTTTTTTTCTATGTATGGGGCCAGCTGGTTCAGTATCAGTCATTCATACAGTTTGTATTTGTGTCATGGCAGAGAGAGATAGGTCTTTGGGTCAGATGGATCTTTCCCTGATTTTAGAAGTGCCACTACCTGAGCCTAATGACTAGGCTACAGAGGTAGCCTCCTTCTTCCTTGCTGCAGCTCTGTTTATACAGTTCAAAGGCAATGGATGAAAAAGCAGAAATAACACTATTAGTAAAGACTTTAAGGCAGGCCCTTCATTTTCCAGGGACATTCCTAATCATAAGGCTACTAGCTACAAACATCTTACTCTGCTTTTGGTGTCATTTTTGTTACATTCTTGTCTGGCCAGAGCCCAGCTTCAACACTAAAGGTGAAGAATGGTATCACAAAGTGGGATTATGGGATCACAATTTTCTATTACCAGATGGCTAGGGCACTCTTATGAAAAGTGGGAAACCTGTTTTCTAGGGTGAGAGAGGCCTAAAACACAGGTCTTCCTCCCCTGGCCAATTTTTTTAACTACTAAGTGATAAGCAAGAAGTGTGCACCATCACTGGCAGTTTAAGCTAAAACCATTGCTGTCCATGTGAGTTAGCCATGGTTTTATCCTGATGCCAGGAGGGCTCCTTTCTGGGACTTGGCTGCCTCCCAGAGCCAGACTAAATTCCTCTAGCATGCTTAGAACTAGGAGCTGTTGTTTGACCTAATACATGCTATGGATTTTTCTGTGCAGGTATGGACACCAATATATTAGGGGTGTGGCCATATTCGATTCAGGCCAGATCCGATTTGGATTCAGATTCAGCCTGAATCAGGGGACAGTGATCTGATTTGTTGATTCAGATCACTGTTCTGATTCTATTCAGCCAGATCTGAATCTGAAGATTCGATTCTGATTCAGAGAATCAGTGATTCAGCCATAGACACAGCTTTAATGTTTTTTTACATACCTCAAGGTACCAGGCGTGGCTCGTGAACACTGAGATGGTAAGGTGGATGGAGCATAGGGGGCCCCCTTGCATGCTCGGCCATGGACTCAGAAGTGGACCAGAAGTGGACAGGGTGGGGAAGTCCCCCCATGTGCTCCACAGTGGACCCAAAAGTGGACCAGAAGTGCTTCTGGTCTGATTCTGGGTCCACCACTAAGTGTGCTGAGGACTCCCTCCCTGCACTCCTGCGGGACACTCCATCCGCCCCACCATCTCAGTGTTCATGAACCTCCTGGTACTTTGAGGTATTTAGAAAAACCATAAACCTGTGTCTATGTCTGAATCGTCGAATCTCTCTGAATCTCACCAAATTGATTTGGAGGGTTCCAGTTTGATTCAGAGAGGTTAAAGGGTCTCCTGATTCAATTCAGATTTTGCGATTCAACCACTGAATCAGGCTGAATCTCTGCCGAATCGAATTAGCAACGGAAGCTTTGCACAGCCCTACTACATATGGCTTACTATAGTCTCTTTTACTCCCAAATTTAGGTACATACTGATCTTTTAGTGTGGTCACACTAGGTCATCTTTTAATGCCTGGCCTTAGGACTTAAGCCTCTAATTGTCAAATAAGTTCTACTTACACAGCTGCTGAGATATTTTGGGTCATAGTAAGAAGCAATTTAACTTGAGTTTGTCTTGAAGAACTTACATTTTAAACAGACAAGAAAGGCAAAGAATAGAAAGAGAAATGGAGACACAGAAAAATGAAGTGACTTACTGAATGTTCCACAGAAAATCAGTGGCAGAGTTGGAATTCATGAATATGCCCTGCCCACCACAAATATCACTTCCAATTCTAGTTAGGAAAGTACTTTACAGTTGTCATATATCAGTTTTGTTGGTCTAAATTGTCAGAAAAGGTGAAAAAGGGTGTTGAAAAAGCCCAGTGATGATGAAAGAAAAATGGCTTCAATGAAAAAGTATAGACTTCAAGAGGATTCTGAAGAAAGAGTGAGAGGACATGGGTATACAATACTATACCATGGTCAGTGCTTGTTATAGAAGATTTAACTACATATATTTCCTGAAGTGCAATAACTATTAAAATGAATGGTAGATATACACTAAAGAACTACTGGAAAAGAAAGAGAAATAAGCAAAGTACCCAAGTATAGACATCCTTTTATAATGAGCATTGTTCAGCCAGTGAACACATTGAACTATTGTAAAGTTACTAGTACTGAGGTGCATCACTTTATCATGGAGCGCTGCACTATTTTTCACACGTATTCAAGCTGTATACAGTCATACTTACTCATTATAGATCTATTCATACGCTACAATTTCTCTGAAATGAGCCATGGTAAAAATTGCCACCAGTGTCCTGGATACTTTGATCTGGGGAGCTATTGTAAAATTAGCTGAATCCCTTCATCATTATTCTGTTAGTCCATACCATCAAACAGATGTCATAGAGAGACAGTGTAGCTGCTGGTTCAGTATTTCTAGAGAAATAACAGAGAAGCCTTTCAGATTTTTATAATAGGATGTTCATGATCAAGCTGCTGAATCTATTGTAGGCAGTTCTGCAGTTCATATCAATAATTGTCTACTAATTTGAATAGATGTATTTGTCTACTGTGTTGTGTAAATAATATTTGTCAACTTTTGAAAGCAGGATGACTGTACAAGACATAGAAGTCACAGACTTCTAAATACAAACATGTTATTTCTTACTTCATGTTGGTTTTCTTCATTCTTCAATTATAAACTAAAACTTTAAACAGGTGCCTGCTTTTTCAGTTCAGCTCATACCCTTATGTTATTTTGAGCACTATCTTTGCCTTTGTACTTTCTAATTCTCTTGTGCTGGTCCTTGGTAAGCTGAGTGAATGAAACTATACAGTCTGATTCTTTGCTGACTCATGCTGGCTTTTACACTGGCATAATTACACTGACTTCAATGGAGCCACTCCTAAATTAATGTATGGTAAATGACACAGATGTTAGGCCAAGGATATATACAATTGTTTTCACAATAAAATGCATTTTGAAAGTAAAATTACGTCTGAGAATATGCTTAAGTAGACACACATTTCCATTGTTTTCTGGGAGCATCTCAGGCTGTGTAGAATTTAGGAATATTGAACTTAAACTAAACTCCATTATTAGTGTAAAATTAAACAATCCCCAAAATACTTTATATCCCTTCCTTCCAACTTCTTCCATGGGGAAAGTAGGGATAGATAGTGAAGTAATACAAGTCACATGATATAAATATCAGAAATCTTTTATGGTAGCACAGTACAGGCTACATGGGAGGAATTGCTACTGGATTTAAACAGCTCTTTCTAAAATAGAAAATCATGCCTCATAGATACCAGGTCTCCAGCCAGCTGAGATAGTTAACATTGCTGCCCCCCACAAAGCCATATCTTATGTGCAACATAGTACAATGGCTACAACAGTAACCTTTCTAACGTTATATCCTTCCTTTGGCAAACCTCGCAGTTGAGGATGATTATCTTCCATGGTATTCTTATTTATGGTTCCAAAGATAGTTAAAGAGTCCAATCTAATGTAGACAGACTCTGGTGCAATTCAGACACATGTTTCTGTGTGGAATGGGTGTCTCCAGATTTTTGATTCAGTCTGTGACACATTGCTTCTCCCACTCCTGGTTTTCCATCTCCTGTTGTTGTCATAAGGTTTCAAAGTACTGAGATCCTTGCAGCAGGCCCTTCCTCCATTTGGGGTGGTCATCTGATGAGCTGATGTCAATGTTGTATTTTTTAAAGTTAACCTTCAAGATGTCCTTGAAGCACTTTTTTTGCCCTCCCCTTGACTGAGCTAGGACAATAAAACTAACTTCAGGAGTCTGGAATCAGACATCTGGATGACATGGCTGGCTCAGTTGATGGCTGAGAAGGATAATTGCCTGAATGCTCATGGTCTTTGCTTACTAGAGGACACTAATGTTAGCACATCTATCTTCCCATTGGATTCAGATTATAATCTGCAGGCAGAGTTGATGGTACTTCTTCAATGGCATGACTTGTCTCCTGTATGTTGTTCACAACTCAGCTACATACAGTAAGGTG
Source organism: Alligator sinensis (assembly GCF_000455745.1). Taxonomy (NCBI): domain Eukaryota; kingdom Metazoa; phylum Chordata; order Crocodylia; family Alligatoridae; genus Alligator; species Alligator sinensis. The sequence goes on from NW_005843296.1 coordinate 32,649, forward strand.
GGGATCACAACTGCTTAATAAACCATGAGCTTAGTTTAGGATCTGATGTCATGATCTTCAGACCTGAAGATCTGCTTCCAAGTGAGCACACACTACAACATCATCAGTGTACTGGAACTCAATCATTTAGGTCGAGGTGATTTTGGTTTTGGCTTGGAGTTGGCTGAGATTAAACAGCTAACTATCCATTTAGTAGTTTAGCTCCACTCTGCCTGGAAGCCTGTTGGTGGTCAGATACAGCATTGCAGTAAGGAATATTAAGAAGAGTGTGGGAGCAATGATACAGCTTTTCTTAACTCCTGTCTTAGCCTCAAAGGGATCTGTGATAAATCTGTCACTGAGAACTACTGCTCACATACTGTCGTGGAGCAGGAAAAAAATGGTGATGAATTTTGGTGGACATCTATACTGCAGAAGAATCCTGCATAGTGCTTCTCAGTTGACAGACTTAAAGGCTTTCTTGATGTCAAAGAAGGCCATGTAGATATGTTTATGTTGTTCCTCACATTTTCATGCAGCTGGTGAGAAGTGAAGATCATGTCAGTCGTGTATCTTCATGCTGTAAACCCACAGTGTGATTCCGGAAGAAGCTTTTGAGCAAGTTGAATGAGATGGTTCAAGAGGGTTCTCACAGTGATCTTTTTGTGGGGGACAGCAAGATGATACCTCTGTAATTTTCCCAGTTGGACTTGTCTCCTTTCTTGAAGATCGTTACAGTCATGGCATCCCTGAGTTTATCCTGGGTTTCTTCATCATTCCAGATCCTTATGATGAGGGCATGGAGCTGTGATGTGAGCTCCTCCCCCTCTGCTTCAATATTTTGGCAGAGATTCCATCTACTTCAGATTCCTTGTCATTCTTCTTCTGTTTGAAGGCTTTCCTCACCTAGTCAAGAGTTAGAGGGATTCTGAGATCATCTCTGAATGGGTGTTGCAGGATGGAATTGAGAACACTCTCTTCAACAACAGTCTCAATTGCAAAAGTCTTCAAAATGCTCCTTCCAACAGGAATTGATGGCTCCCCTTTTCTTGATCAGGTCTAATCCATCTTTAGGTCTCAAGAAAGTTGGTCTCAGGGTACTTGAACTATATATGGCTTTGATGGCATTGAAAAACCTGTGCTTATCATGGATGCCAGTGAAATGTTGAATCTCCTTCGCCTTGTCTTCCCATCATTTATTCTTCATATTGCAGGTCCTTCTTAGGATCTCTGCCTCAGCTTATTTGAGATTGGGTTGCTTTTGCTTGGAGTTGATATCATTCTGCCAAGCACAAAAAGCCTTGCATTTGCAGTTGATCAATTCTTGGAGATCTCCATCATTTTAATCAAACCAGTCTTGACGTTTCCCGGTAGAGAATTCATGTTTGTCATCACATGCACTGATGGTGGACTTGAAGTAGTACTGACATTCTCTCAATGTTGTTTATTGGAATTTACTAGTCTTTTATTGAGGCATTTGATTGGGTGGGTCCTCGAGTCCTTTGACACTGATCTTTCATCAGCATTGCTTTTGCTCTGCCATCATTTGGGAGTCATTTTGAGTGACATGACAAGCAGATGAGTCGATTGTTGGTCCATCAATCATCATCTCCTAGCATATCTTATGTAATGAGGACATCTTTGCAGTGACATCAATGTTGTTTTGCCTGAGTTCTCAAACCATGATTGCAGTGCAGCACTCTGGGCATTGACTATTAGGATTACATGTGAGGGTCTTGATGTCCATGGCTCCTAGTTTTCTCTGATAAAAACAAAATCCTCAAGTTTTGGTTTAAAAAATGTAACCTAAAATCCACATTTTTCCATGATTAAAATGAATCACCACTAGTGTTTTTTAATCATGGAAAAACATGGATTTTAGGTTACTTTTTTAAACTGAAGATTGGAGATATTTTTTATCAGAGAAAACCAGGATCCCTGATGATGTCCCAGGGCCCAGAATTGATTGTGTGTCTTCATTGATTTCACCAGCAGTAAAGGTGATTTCACTGGTTGTGGTTATCCAATCAGGAAGAAAGTAGACAGGTTGTCTTTAGGGAACTTTTTCTAGCCCCCCTCCCCATGTGGGGTGAGCAGAGCGGATTCTGAAGTGAGCTGCTCAGTCACAGTTACAGTTGCCAAATACTCCTGCCTTGTCCAAGTGCTAGATGACCTTCTTGTAACTGCTACCTTCATACCAGATCATGAGTAGGATCTTCCTGAACTCACAATCCTGGTCCCATCATCACTAGTTTGTCATCAATAGGCTTGAAAAATGTGCTCATTTTCATGGAAGATGCCTGTGTGTGATGTCTTTTATCTTGTAGAAACTGCTGTACATCAGCTTCCACACAGGTCTTGACAGAATGGGACCTTAATCCAATGGCAAAGTGGCCAAGATAATTGGAGATCTCATTCAGCTGCATCCTTTGTCTGCCTTTGCAGCTGTTGAGATTCTAATATCTTCTTCTTCCTGCTCCACCATTGATGACTTTTAGATCCATGGCTGGGAGCTGGCAGTCTTATTATAGTGGCTGTTAGACCCCAACTCCATGTGGCTCCCAATGTTTAGGGAGACGACAGTCCAATTACCAGTGGATCCTGTTGCTCATTAGCCAGAGCAGATCAGGGAGCAAACACCAGCACACACTGCTTGCAACAGCTTTATTCAGAATGGAGAAAGCTTCGGACTAGCTCCCTCACTGAGAGAATATGGGGAGCTGCCCTGAACAACAGTTCTTTTCAACATTTGTACACCTTGGTTCATACATATTAAACATATTAAACATTTACACTGCTCTTGTTCTAGCTCTGGTTCCACCCATTTCTCCTCCTCTCTCAAGCTCCTCCTCTGTTTACTGTTTGCTTCATTACCATGCTATTACCTATGCATTTCATTCATTTAAATGCCTGTTTGCTAAGAGCGCATGTGTAAGACTTTGACCCCTCTCTTTTCTCGGTCACCTGTGGTTTCTCAATGGTTCTTGCTGGTTTTCTTGCTGACTTCCCCATCTCCAAGGCCTTGCTTCTGCTTTTGTCTCCTGACTCTAGTTGGTGGGCTATTCTATTTTTAACACATCATGCACTTTGCACCCTACCTCCCCTGTTAAGATTCTGCTTGCTTAAGCATTAGCTAAGTTAGTTGCCTTTAATATATTGGCTAGCCTTGTGACCAGCGGCCTGTTGCTGAGACACAGGAAAAAAGCTTTATTCAGCTGCATACTCAACACAGACAGATTCCATATCATTACCTCAACATCCAAAATCCATATCATCACCCTAACAGTGGCAACCTGTACTTGCCATGTCACAGCACCATCAAAGAATATATGTGACTTTTCAGGAGGGAAAGCATTGCCATCTGCTGTTCCCACCATATCCTGGTGGTGTTGCCACTGCTTGGATAGTGACTGCTTATTTGTCAGTTACCCCAGATTATTTTGTAGCTAACCTTCCCTGAAGGTCTTTTCTAATCTACCACTTGTGGACGCAATGGGTAGCAATACAGCTCTGCCACCAGACTTCATATCACCATTTGGTAAATAGGATCTAGACACTGCTTGTTGGTTGCTCAAAAGTAAAACGGTTCTCTAGGCCCTGTCTCTCATAATTATCACATCTAGGCACCACAGAATAAGGATTTTGTGCTAAATCCAGGTGGTTAAACTACAGGCTAGGTAATATTTCACCTATTAGGTGTCATAATGGATTTTGGTGCCTACTTGTGAGTTTCACCCTTTTCAAATCCTAAAAATCCATTAATGTATGTACTCTTATAACACAGTCTCATCTTGCCCTTAAGATGGAGTCACAAAAAAACAGTAAGAAGATAGGCTCACCCTACTTTTGTGCTAATAGTTTTTCAGGGTGGACTAGAATCGTGTCTAGATACTTAAGTCCACTTATACACCTTATAGCTGGAATGGAATGTGTCCTCCTGTGTCTAAATAAGCTTAGGTGGAACTAGGTGCATATGTTCCAAAAAGGAAACAAAAATATCTATATTTCAACAGCCACAATATGGCTTATGTGTCTAAACACAGTTGGTTCTGTACCTGCTTATATGCCTAAAAATAGGTTAAAAATAATATAAAAAAATAAAAATAAAAATAATATAAAAAATAAAATTAAAATATGCCTAAAAATATGCCTAAAAATAGCACAAAAGTGCTTTAATCTGAGCATTTTGGTGCTTAGGTCCCACCTAACAGTCATTGTGAGCCATGTGGCAGCAGTGTCTAAATTCTATTCCTGGAGAGGAGACCCAGTCTGTTAAATGATCTCAAAGTTCCCTTGCCACATAGTGTTGGTACAAGGAAAGGTCACTTCCACTCCAGGAGTGAAGTAGCAGAAGTCCACCTTTTGCCCAGTAGCCTAGTTCTTAGATCATTCACCCAAGGACACAGAGACCTACACCAAGGCATTTCTCAGGTATTAACAGATTCAAATTCATTTATCCTGTTCTCCAGGAGAGTGTCTCAAATTACATACTTGGGAATATTTAAAACAGTCTGAGTAGGAGTTCTTTGTACCCCTCCTGCTCAAGCAATAATGCAACAGCAAAAACAATGCAAAAACAATGCAAAAGCAAAAGTCATGGGGGGGAGAAGAGCAAGCAAGAGGAACCTTTATCTTTAGCCTAGTATTAGGCAATAAAGTGTAAGGAGAAACCTAGTCACTGGTCCTTGGACTGTTCACGCAGTAATAGTCATTGGATACAAGTCAGAAATAGTCCTGTGAGAACAGATCACAGCCTAGGTGCATTCTGGAGGTCTTAAGGTATTCTTAATAACCAGGGATCCTGGTTTTCTCTGATAAAAAAAAAATCCCCAATTTTCGGTTTTAAAAAAGTAACCTAAAATCCACATTTTCCCATGATTTAAATGAATTGCCACTTTTACATAATAATAATAATATCTAAAATATCTAAATTACCGATATTGAAATGCATATATTACAATTGTCACTTAGTTTATCAGTTATACATTGTTGCTTATCAATGTAGGAGATGAATGTAAATGGAAAAACTAGGCTATAGCTTTTTAAAAGTCATACATTTCACTGTTATATTAGGTACTGTGTGTGTGTGTGTATATATGTATATATACATATATATATATATATATGTATGTGTGTGTGTGTGTATATATATATATATATGTATGTATATATATATGTATATAGACATATCTCACTTTTGTACATATTTATTGTGTAAAATTGCATTACCCCTGTGGTTCAATCTTTCTGTAAATCAATAATACCAAACCTAAGACAGAATGTTGTTTGCTAAAGAGCATAACATAACATTTTCCAATAAGCAGTGACAGACACAACAAGAGAACTAGTTTAATATGCATTGACTTATTTTCTTTCATCGTAAACTTATTCCATAAAACTTACTGAAAGTTACTGAGTTTGTGAATCACTACTGCCAACAGAAATAATGGCTGCCCGTATCACAATCTCCAGTCTAACAAAAGATATAAAAGTAAGTTCCGTCACTCAATAGGGTGAGCATGTGGCAAACAAGATTGAATTGTTGTAAATCCAGCACCCACTGAAATTGATGAGAGTCTTCAGTGGATACTAAATGAAATAGTGGGTAAAGTATTTGTCATGTTTTTATTATTATTTTTTGCCATTTTTGAATTGCACTTTTATTTAGACGCTGTAACAGAGGCCCAAACCCTGTTACTGAGAAAGGGGCCAGGCAGCAGAGCTGAAAAGCAGAGGGGCCCGAAGCTGTGAAAGCTACAAGTATTTGACCTGGAGCAAATTGCAAAGGAAATAGGCTGCAGGGTACAGAGCTCCAGGTAACTCTAGTGGAGGCTGGGGGTCGCCAACCTGTAGCACGTGTGCTTCAAGTGGCACAGACAGCCTCTGTGTCTGGCATGTACCAGACTAGGGAGGGTGCAGGCAAAAGAATGGTAAATAAGTCAAGGAGTAGAAAACACACCAGCAAATCAGACAGGAAACATAGGGCAGTGGCACGGGGCAATGTACAGAAAGCAGAGCAGCCAATCAGACAGGAGAAAAGGAGTGATATTCAGGGAAGATAAAGGGATAATATGTGGCATGCCTGCAAAAAAGGTTGTCCCCCACTGAGTTAGGTAATGGCTACAGCAGAGTTGAAAAGGTTGCTGCTGCTAGTAATGAATGAATCCCTGTGCCCAGTTTGACAAAATTAAAGAGCATATGACGAGAAGGGGCAGAACCTATGGCTATGTAAGCCTGGTTCTTAGGAGGGCATCCTGATCCAGAGCACTGAGGAAAGGAGCTCCCTGCAGAGTAGGTTGTTATTATAATTGTGATAATAATTTGGCAAGCTTCCCTCCGTGGCCACAGTGGCATCCTGCTCATCATTGGCCAGCCAGTTCACTTTTCTCCCTTGTTATTCTTCAACATATCTAGACCCAAACAAATGCTGACCTTCTCAGCCTGCAACTGAGTCCTAACTGCCCTGTCAAGCCTGTCCCACAGTTTCAGTTCACGTAAGCTCATGTAGCCAGTGTCAGCCTCAGGGCTTCTCACCCACAATCAGCATCTGTCTCCAGGTTCTGCTTCTAAACAGGTCCTCCAGGCTTCTTGATCTGAAGCTGTCTTTCAGGGCTTACTTGCCTACCTTCCAATCACCCCTGGCACTTTGCTTCCTTAGCTCTCAATTGCCTCACATATCAGCTCCATTCACAGTGAGCTAAATTCCAGCTCAGCTACCTAGCCCTCTTTGTAATGTGTTTGGCTCAAACTCAACTTCTTCTCTGGTGCGACTGCTCCACACACTACTCTTCCTACTGAACTTGCTTGCCTATGCTCTGCTTATTCTGGACAGGCTTCCCTATCACCCCCAGAGTGTACTCTGCAGCAGTTCAGACTCCCCTTGGACATGGCCTGATGTCCACTCTGTCAGAGACAGAGCGCACATAATATTTTTCTCAAGATGTCTGTAGTGTCCTTACAGGAACAATATTCCCTGCAAACTAATCACCAACAGTGCCCTCTCATGGTGCCCTCTGGGGCCTCCACACTCCCCTGCTAGCACCTCCCTGCCTCATGGGAAACAAACAAACCTCATAAAACTTAACACCAACAGAACTAACCTCCTATAGATACCTTTTCCAGTCACAACCCCACCCTCCATGATTATCTGGCTCCTACCATCTCCTTCAGGTACTATACCTCCTCTGGTTCCTTTGGTCTGGTCTTACACAAGCTACTCTCTCCTCAGTGCTCTGAGTCAGGTTGCCCTTCATACCCAAAGAACTAGGCTTACATAGCCTTAGGTCAGTTATGCCAGATTGGCTCATTGTGCCACAACAGGCCGACAGCAGACTGACCACAGAGAACCAGTGAGAAGTTGAGTCTTGAGCAGCATGATTTTGATGCTGAGTTCAATCAGCAGAAAGAGAAGCACTCTCAAGAGGTGGAGCACCTCACACTGGGGGCTGGGAGCAAACACGTAGAAAAAACCCTGAAGGAGCTGGAAGTGATAACCATCAATTTTGGAAAAGCCAAAGAGGAAAGACAGACATTAATGTCTCTGGTGGAGGCCAAATGCAACAACCATCAGCAGACAGAAGTGGAACCCTTGAACTATTGCAAGGAGAAGAGAGATCCTCACCAGATCTCTTTTGCACCTAGTGTGCAGGACCTGCTGCAGATGCTAAATGTGTTTGCTCTATTTATATAGGAATTCCAGATCCATAGCGGTGATCTATTTAACCAAAACACAACATAGCAATGAAGGAAATGTTTTTGGGATAGAAGGGAAAGGACAGGATAAATGTTCGGTCATTCAATCAGAGAACAGAAGCAACCCTGGGACAACTATGTGACTCATCACAAAGCTCAAATAGTTAATAGGAAGTATCAGATGATATGGACAGCTCACAAATATGTCATGGTTCAAATCTGTTTACAAGATCTAGTCACCAAATAGTGAATGTCTCTCTTCAGATCAGTGAGTATGACAATCTGTTTTTTTTTCCAGTGTCAGGGGCAGAATTGAGAGACACTAGATAAATATTGTGAATAAAGTTCTTCATATGACCTACCAAATGGGACCTGCCTTTCATACTTTATTTTATAGTTCTTTACTTAAAATATTAGGTTTTTATATATTTATTCACAGAACTGAAATGACCCAAATGTACATAGTCTATAAACTCTTTAAGTCTCATCGTATACGTTTCAAGTGTTCATTTAAAGTTTTATTCTGGACATCTGCAGTGGGGTATATTTCATTCTTCCCAAACATGGATTCCCTATCCAGCTAGGTACTGCACAATCAACATACATATTGTATCTGATCAACCTCTGAGTCTATCCAAGAGAAAAACAAGAATATTCCTTAAGGTGTTTTTAACTTTTCCTTGCTGCTGCTACACATGCTTCCACGCCAGCTTTTGCATTAGGGATCTCAAAATGAAATAGAGGTAATGCTTCATCTTTTACTAAGTCATACTATGCCTTTGTCATCATCTGTCTTGCAAAATGCAAAGATTATTTAAAACCAAATGTCCTTGCCTATAATTTGAATCCCTTTCCCACTGCATTTTACAGACACAAAGAAATGGTAGCTGTATTTTTTTTTAATTTGAGATACCACAGAGATAGACTACAGTGGAACTCTAATCACACAATTACTGTGTGAGACTAGTTTTCATAGTATCTACCCCAATTTATATTGGTAACTATAAAGGACAGAAATAAATTGCCTAGCCAGCTTCTTGGAAGGCAAGCAACCTCTCATATAGAGTACAGAACTAGAAAACTTTGGAAAGTAAAAAGAACTTAGAACACAGAGGAGATGATTAATCTTTCAAGTGCTGAATGATGTGCCATATACAATACATCAGTGAAATGTGCTCCTCTAGCGCAGCCTGACATACCTGGTAAACTCTGACATTTCCTTCAAATGAATGGATGTTCATTTGAAAACCGTGGCCAGAGGTAGAACTATAACTTTCAAATTTAGATTAGTGATGGGTGAAACTCAAAAGGTTTGGAATCTGGGTTTGATTGAGATGAGCATTCACATGTTCACAGCCTTAGCAGAAGCTTATCACAAATATTTGAACCCCTTGAGTTTTCAAAATTGGGGTGGAAATCTAAAAACAGACTTTCTTGTCAGATTTTTTGGCAGTTTTGGTCTTAGAGGAAAATGCCATGAGAGCAGCCTTTCATAGGATTTTGGCACTTCTGCTTCTAGTCACAGACATAACATGGCAGTGCAAGAGCACAAGGAAACAGAACCCTGTCTGAATTAGGGGGAGGGTGTGGAAGTTAGCAGCTCAGTCTGAAAATGAGGCAATATTTGCAGAACTTTGGAAATGTTTCCAAGTTTCTTTTTATCCTCTCTTTCTGGCCTCCCTGGCTTCTCCTTTTCCAGGTAAACATTTCTGCTGACCCTTGAGAAAGAGCACAGAAAGGAAAACATCACCTCTGGTATCTTCTGAAGAAGTCAGCCATAGTTGGAGTTCCTCAGCAAATCTCAATTAATTTTAGGAAGGGCTCTGTTTCTTCCATCACCTTTTTCAATAAATAAATAAAAACAAGAGAGCACTTGAGAAAAGTGACATTTTGAGCTAAATCCTAAACTTTATGCACTAATGCATCCCTTAAATAGCTGCACAACTGCAATTTGGGGCACTTACACATAATTTGCACTTGCTGTTCTGGGATTACCCTGCCCTTTCCCATTCAGCAAGCTGTGTTCTGGCTGCTAAGGCTCTGAGGCAGAATAGAATTGGCCTCCTGTGGGTGAAGGGCTGGATAATTCTCAAAATATTAAAAACTGAACAACCATAACTGGTGAGTGTTTGAGACTAGAGAAGGAGGAGAGCTCTACCGCTTTTTATTTTGATTGCCTAGTGAATCTGAGATTCAAGTTCTAGGCCCTTTTTGTTCAGAAAAAAGGCTGAACATGCATCTCCCCCTTCCTAGGAAAGTGCTTCAGACCATTACCCAGAGCACTCTACAAACCTGCTCTTAAATCTGGCCCATTGGCAATCAGAAAAGGAAGACATGGGGGATAGAGGAGGAAAGCAAGTTACTGGAAGGAGATCTATGCTATGCTGAAGGGTCAGGGGCACTATTCACAATAGAACAGATGCTGCCCCACTGCTATTCATCTGTTGTATCTAACAAATATAAAATTAAAGGTACAGAAAAACTGTTAGAGACAGTGGCCAGAACAGAAGGCCCTTCCTTTCTGAGGCAGCATGTATCTTACTGAATTATTTTTGTTTGTCACCTCCTGTTTCCTTATACCTTATTTTTGCTAGCTTCCCAGTGAGCTAGTTTTAAGAGAGGGCTACAGTGTACTCTGGATAATGCTTATCCAGTGGCCTGGTGGGTGTTGGCTTAGAAACAGTATTTAAAGGCCTGTTTTGGGGAGAATTGGCTTATAGGTATAGATATCTATATTATAAGGTTTCAAGATGAGCAGCAGGGGTGACATGGATTTCTAAAGAGCATGGGACACACACACACGGCTTCTCATGGCCCTGAAAGCAGATGGGCTGTCTAGCACAACAAGGCCAATGGGTGGACAGAGCCTGAGAATTGAGGGGGGTCATCCCATAAGACAAGATCACAACCTTCAAGGAAGACAAGGTGTCTAACACAGGGGTGGGCAATTATTTTGGGCAGAGGGCTGTTTAATGAGTTTTGGCAAGCCATTGAGGGCCACATGACAGGGCAGATAAATATCAGGGCAGATAAATATCAATTTACTAAATTTTTTAGAGGCCCTGCGGGCCGGATAGGATGGCCTGGCAAGCCGCATCTGGCCCCCCCAGGCCGCATTTTGCCCACCCCTGGTCTAACACAACAAGGACACACAGCCTGGAAACCAAAGAAGTATGTACCACACTGTCCCATAACACGAGATAAGTGATACCAGCAGCAAAGCCTCAGAAAGCAAGGGTTCTAAGTCCCGGTTTTGGGGGAACAGACCAAATCAGGAGAAGGCCCGGAAGGCTACATAGACTTATGACCACAGAGAGACAACCAACCAGAGATAGCCACAGATAAAGAGTCATCAGGAGTCATCAAGGGGGAAGAAGAATACAAAAGCAGAGACTTGAGATTAACAAGGAGGTCTGCCCATCCCTCCTTATCATCCTCCACCTTCTCTGCCTTAAGAGGGGTTCCCATCCCTATCCCTGTCCCCTGAGGCCACCATGGACCGCAGGCACACCAGCAGCCTGTCTCATGCATCCCTCTGCAGGGAGTCCATGGGCCTTGGCATCCCACCTCCAGACTGCTGACACCTAAGAGTGAGCCTCAGAATAGAGCCTGCATCCTGACCAGATGTACTTTGACTCTAATGACAGCCCTAGGATTGGTAAATATAGAATTCTTTGATTATTTATATTATTGCTTTTTTATTATTACTCTGTATCAGTAAATTTGCCTATTATCAACTGGCAGGTATTATGGTCAGTCTGAGGATTATGCCAGCCCAGAACAAAGGTATAAGGGCTAGATTCCTAAAATCCAATATCAGCAATGGGTAAAGCACATTTCTGGGAAGCAGCAGATAGAGGCCCAAAACCCTTCTGGGTGAAGAAAACCTAGAATGTGGCTCTCCTACTCTCTAGGCAAGCTTCCTAACTGCTAAACTAGTGAGTTAAAGGTGTGAGAAGCACTTCCCATATTACCTCCCTCTGATATTTGTATATCTGAGTAGTGCTATTTTGTCACAGGGGGAAATAGAATTCAAACTGTGTAAATGACAAAAATGGAAATTATACCACTACGTAAGGGCCACTTAGATGCATAAAGATGAAATAGAATTTAGTCTTTAGTTTTCATAAATATTCAGACAGACACCAAAACTTGTCTTCAAATTTTATGAACATATTTCAAGGTCTTGACATAAAAATGTTCCAGTTCAATAGACATTTTAATTAGAATGTTTGGATTCATCATTTAAAAAAGGAATAAATTGATGAGTATATTGTACAGCTTGAACTTCTAGCTACTTTTAGATCAAGTAAAAAAAAAAAAATGTAACCCAAGAGGCAATAGCAACAGTGCTTACTCTAAAGGCCAGATTCTATTCTTCTTCTTAAGTGTCTAATTGGACAGAAACATATATATGTGGTTCTATTACATCCTGTTTCAGACCTTTAAAAAATATTAATACAAAAAGTGGGTGGGCTCTTCTCCTGCTTTTTTGGAGGGAGCGGGGAGTCTTAATGGTAAAATGAGGGTGTGTTATAAGCAATAGATTATACAATGTGAACTTAAAATGCGGAACTCATTGTCACCAGATGTTGTGGAATCTGCCAGTTTAGCCAGATTCATAAAAGGGAATGAACAAATTCCTGAAGGGCAGGAATTGGCAGGAATGGGCATCAGTAGCACTTGAGCATGGGAACTAAGTATTTATATCTCTGCTAAGGTATCAATGAGTATCTTTACATTTGCTCTGGGGGGGTGGGGCGAGCGGGGAGAGGGAGAGCTTTAATTAGAGCAGCTCTGAGAGCCACTCTGATTAAAGCACCCACAGTGTCTTGTGTATTCAGAATCCCACACTTCAAAAACTCATTCAATGAGCTTTAGTTAAAGTGCCACCACCACCATTTTAAAGGACACACTGAATATACAAGATGCAAAGGTTGCTGGAGTGTGCTAATTAACATGCTCCAGTTGACTCAGTTAATTAAGGTTAATTAGATACACATCGGAGTAGACATCCGGCACGTGTATAGGTGTCCAGTAGCAAAATTTCCTAGATCTTAAATGGTGGAGGCAACAAGTAAGAGAGGACCAGTGGAAAAAAAAACAAAACCCTTGTCATACCCAGTTCATTTTCCCTTTCAGCATCCACTCTCTGCCACTGTATGACACAGGATATTGGGCAAGATGGCAATTCTTATGTTCTTATGTTATTATGATTGTAAGGGATTTGACCAGTATAAAATAGTATTGTACTTAGAGTAGTGCACCTAAGGTGTGGAAGAAAATCTGTTTGTAGTTCTTACACTTACACTGCAGTTTTCATTATGAACCCACATAACATAGTAAGGAAACCTTCCCTTTGATACTGACTTAAGTCCACAGGCTGAGAAAAAAGGTACATCCACCTTCACTCCAGGTAAAGTGGCAGGCAAACACATATTTGTTGGCCAGTACAGAACTGCAGTCACAGCAAGGGTTGCTAATTTCAGGCATCAGGAAATGACTGGAATATGATTAGAAAATGTAGGGGTGTTTCTGAATCAGACTGTCTCCTAAAGATACTCCTGGAGGGGAGCTGTTAAAAACAACACCTTGCTCAGGGCTGTGCCAAAAGCAACAATTTAGCCCTCTATAAAAAAACAGCATTCTCAATGCGTTCTGTATAACGTTTTCTTTTATTTTCTATTCAAGTATCACAGGCACTACATCATTTCTCATAAAGTCTTCAGAGATATATCAAGATCCACATTTTGGAATCCCACATTTGGGGAATTCCCTTGTGCAAAGTCGCACTGGAAATGATCATAGATTGAGAGAGAAGGAATTGTTACAAACCCCACCCTATTTGGGGGTTTGGGAATATTTTCTTGTGTTTAGACTACTGACATGGCATGTGTGTTGTCACTGGAAAGCCAGTGTTATACTGTATCCATTTATGTGACATGCAGCAGCAACTTCCTCACTTCACTTTTCTGACTATTAGATGCAAGTCCTAGTGACTCAGTTTCATATGAAGTACTATAGAGGTTTTAAACATTGCAATAATCACAGCTCCATGCTAACAGGTGAGAGCAACACTGGTTCAATTCCCTCTTGTCCGAGTGGGGTCTGGGGCCTGAATGAGTGCCTAGTGGCTGCATCCACATGTGGTGTGGACTTTTGGTTCCCTGGGGACAAGTAACAGTAGTGTACCTTGTGCCTCTGCTACGTGTCCCCGGGGAACATCTGTGCCATGAGTGCTTTGGTGTGTAGCACATTACCCCAGGTGGGGAAGGGGAGGCTGGGGTTAGCACTGGGCTGGCCCCAGCAGCCTTACCTGGGATCCTGAGAGCCTCCTGGGGCTGCAGCACAATTCTACTACATAGAGCCTGGCTGGCAGCTGTAGTGTGAATCCGGGCAGCCTGGCTCTGCTTTTGAGCAATTCATGCTGCCCGTGCATGTGCTGCTCCTCTTTTTTTTTCTGTGGGTTTTTTTACCCTTGGATATCAAAAAAACCTGTGGGGAAAAAAAAGCAGAGCAGTGCTAACACAGGCAGTGGTCCCCTGCAGTGCAGAGGACTTCTGAATGTGCAGTATGTGGCACTGCAGATGTGTTTGCGGTGCCACATACTGCATGGCTGCACTCGCAGCCATTGGGTCTAAATCATGGGTCAGTGTGTCTCCTGATTATTATCTGGGACTTATGCTCAGATATGTGGACAAACAGAAATATACCT
>NW_005843296.1:47044-76100 GCF_000455745.1 Alligator sinensis
CCCCCGCTGGTATCAAGTAATCACCAATTATGGGTGTCAGTTGTCTACAATTTTGGGAGGGTTAGGCTACACTTGTGCGTGTCAATGGTAGAGTTAAATCAAAATAGGTGCCAATAATATTGGAGCAATTTACTTTAGAGTAAAATACTGGAAATAAAATCTATGGAGCTCAGACTGGGAGAGAAGAATCTCCTAATGCTCCACAATCATGGAGCTGGCAATGGGAGAAAAGGATATCCTAGCTCCCATTTCCCGCTATCCCATCTTCCTGCTGCTGGGGCAAGCGGACATAATCCCCACCTGGGCTTTGGTGGTAGAGACCGTTCTGGCAGCAGGTAGCTCCCAAGGAATGGAAACAATTGCTCATCCCCTGCTGCTCGGATGACTGGGAACACATTTGCTCGTGGTCAGGTGTCTACGTGTGTGCTACTGTGCAGTAAGTAATTGAAAGTAAATTTGCTACTTGCATTTGCAGGTAGCAAATTTACTTATGATCAGAGCATGTTACTGCACAGTGGTAGTAGCATGAGATGCAGACTGTGCAGTAGCTCGTTACTACTGTGCAGTAGCATCATGAGGCATGAAGCATGATGCGATGCTACTGCATATTGGTAACAAGCTACTGAACAGTCAGTGTCACCAAAAGCCATTTGGGGATGCTACTGAGCAATAATGCCGGTTACTGCAGTCATTTGGTACTTGTGTATGCAAGTACTAAATAACTGCACAGTAGCAACTGCACAGTCAGCGTCTCATGTAGACATGGCCTGTAAGTGTCTGCACGTGTAAACATTGATGCTTACTGTGCAGTAATTAGCTCTAATCTCAAGTAAAGCAGCTCATGCAAATGTGCCCAATAGAGTGGAAATAAATTTTGGTTCTCTGGCATAGCACTGAATTGCTTCTTGCAGTAGAAAAAAGCTTAGTTGGGTAGATCAAAACTGAAGCTGCATAAGGCATTTAGCTATGTACATGTGACTGAGGCTGTAGAATGCCATGGATGACTTTGACACCTAAAATTGTGTATTGTCATTTAATCATCTTAGCAAGCAAAGATGATTCTAGTTTTAAGAAATGCTTAATGATTGATTAGACTATGAAATTAGCCCCAATATTATACCTTGAGCTTTCTCTTTGTGCACTGAAAGTGGTATCACAAGCAAGTCCACACCCAAAGGCAGGTGAAATAAAAAATTAAGATTAATATTTTCTTTTGCCAAAGAGAAAACTATTATAATGGAGGCATAGCAGACTCCTGTCTATGAACAGATGGACATGAGGGGGCTGTGTTCAGCAGTTGGATAGTTCATAGGTTACACTGGGAACTATGAAGCTGTGACATTGCCACAGGGCAGGATTTAAAACAATAACAGCAACCAAACATAATATCAGACACAGTATTAGTTGTAATGGAAGGAGTTGCCATATGCTCCAACAGAATCTCAGTTTGGCACCATAAAGGATGAAAAGCATGAAAATACACTTAAGGTACAGATAGACATAACACTTTAAGCTAAGCAGTTGTATTTGAATTTGTTTTCAAGATTCACATGATTATAGAACTTGATAAGGTTGCTATTGAGTCTCTGAGCCTTACTGTTTGAGCTATTACATCTTTTGTCCCTATTACTAAAATAGTATGACTTTTTAATAATCACATGAATCAACCGTTTTGTGAAGATTGGCAATATACTAATCTCTTTCATTTAGAAGTTCTTGATTACACTTGTAGGAAAAGATATATTCTGTACATGACATACTTTGTAGGTTGAAAATGTTTTTCGAGTGCTTCAAATCATTCTAAGATGCCCCAAAGCCGGGTCAGTTGCCACAAATGGAGTGACACTGACAAGTGGCTTGGGAAGAAATGCTATTTAAAAGTGGTGGAGACTCTAGGCAGTCTTCAGATTACTCAGCTCCCTGTGAACCCAGACGCAAAGGCCCAAGCACTCTCCCATCTGGCCACCCCTAGGCAAAGTCTTCATAAGTCAGTAGCTTGAGCCAAACACCTTTTTGCAGCCCCCTGGAACACCCAGTGCCTTATAAGAGTAAGCCAGGGTTCCAGGTTGTGTCCTTTCCAGTCTCTTTAGCCACTCTTCACTCCAAATTAGCCTGTGATACACCAAACTCTAGTACTTTGTCTGGAATTGAAGTAAATTGATGAGTGGTTTGGGGAAAGGTGCTCTTATAAAAAATGCAAAAGTTCTGAAAGCCCCAGAGCACACAGCTCTCAGGACCCCAGAAGCAGGGGTCTGGGCAGGCCTTCCCCAGTCAAGGTACCACCATGAAGATTTTGGTAAAGTGCAGGATTGTACTTCATTGAACTCAATGCTAGTGAAATGTGGGATCCCAAAACTGAAAATGCAAGCAACTGACTTCTTTTTCCTCTTCCCTAGTGGCCAGCCCTGCTCAGGGAATATTTGAGAAACTGGGGCACTTACCACTGGGAGGCATGCTGGACTGGCCGTTAACTACTACATCTGGATCATTTGACAACACCGCCGTTCCTAAAAGATCACTGTTCTGCTTAGGATCCTTAGCAGCATGTATGTGGGCACATCTACACTGGGACAATAGTGAAGCAATTCCCAAACAATGACTTTCTTTGAACAGCTTAAGTATCTGTTCACACCCTTAAAAGCATTATAGATGGTGATTTACCACCCCGTCCTGAAATACTGCAATGTGAATGAAGAAGTTACTACATCATATGAAGCCAGTGAGATGAAGTTGGGCCATCACTTCTATGAAAAAGAACAGCTGGTAGCTTTCATATCAAGGTCACTATGAGCCAACAGAATAAACAGATGCTCAACTGACAAAGAATGTCTCTCAGTAGTGTTTGTATGTGAAAAGCTTGACCAGTATTTTCAAGGACAGAAAAACTATTCAAGTAGAAAGTGAGTAGAAAACTCTCAAGAGTATTTTTTTAAAGGCCACTGCCACTGGCTCTGAAATGCCCCCAGCACATGCTACTGAAACAGCAATATTACAGCTAAGATGAACATGATAAGAAAGGGACTGACACGTACATAGCTGCCTTCTTATCCAGAGAAGTCTTGCAGTATGAAAATACACCACTAAATAAAAATCTGAAATCCTCAACCTTCTGGAAGTACAGAAAATATGGAAAAACATAGAAGTATCAGTTAAGCAAAGTATGTGCCACTTTTAAGGAAGGGACTGAAAATAAACTGGAAAGATATAATGTAGGACAAAGATTTACCAGTTCTCATGTTTATCATTTTGTCACAATGGCCAGACATCAAAAAAGAAGCTCTACGTGCTCTGAAGAATATTGGAACTACCGTGTCCAAGACTGTATCACATACAAAGCCAGGTGAATTGTAGTACTAGCTAGATCCCTGAGAATACAAATTCTTATAAGAATACATCAAAGTGATTCTCACATAAAAAACCTCTATCCAAAAAAGTCAGACACACACATACGGGCAAAAATCACTAAGTATACCTGAAACATGGTGACCAGTTGTTTCACATCCATGAAAATGCAGTCTGCCTGACAAAAAGACAATGAAAATATTTGGAATACCCATAAGGCCTTAGAGCAATGTAGGAACAGATCTTTTTACTGCAAACTGTAAAAACGATGTCAGTACTGTAGGCCACCGTTCTGAGGTCTTGGAGCTACAGTAACTGGCAGACACTGCCACAAGAACCATCATAAGCAGCAAGGAAGAATTTCAGCAGGCGTGCATCCCAAAATGTGTAGTTTCTCACAGTGAAACCTTATGTCCTCAAAGAGGACTTATACAATTGACCTAGGAATGCAAAAGCAGTCATATCACATTATCGCCAGGCCTCAGCCAATCAAAAGGCAAAACTGAATGAACATTTAAAATTACCAAGGTCTAATTAAAGAAAACTGAAAAGAGCAAAGAGAAGAATTCCTAAATGCTCAACTCAGGAAAGATGGTAGCTGCTCTTAACATGTGCAGTAGTGCAATTTTAGAAACCAGAAAACAAAATGTGGCTACAGCCTCTCAGACATCTAGAAGATATTTTTTGTTCTTTCTTTTGCATTGGGGGGAGAGGTTTCTGAATAGAAGTCTTGGACTTAGGTACCATTATTCCACCCATGCAATGCAATGTAGGCACTTAAGTCCTTTATTGGTTCTGGCTCTAAGTTGCTAAGCAACCTAAGAGTTAATTAGGAAAAAAAAAGTGATTGTTAATTACATATCTGAAGATACAGATATTACGGGGGTACAATTATTTATAAGCATGTAAGCAGGTTATGGTATTCATACTTAATTTTGCTACCTCAAAAACGTGACAAAAAGGATGTTACAATAAATGACTTCTCAACAGGGAGTGCTATAGTCTGATTACAGAGACATGTCTCATGTGATTATAGGGTCAGATCTAGTGCCATAGACAACTCCATAATCACAGGGTACTTGCTAAGAAGCAACAATAGAAGGAATAAGCCTGAATAATGCACTGTCCTGACTTTCTCCTTTCTCCAAACTCATATTGGTTTAGTAAAATAGTTTGTCTAATAAAAGATATCGGATTTACCCAAAGAACCTTGTCTGCCTGTGTTCTTAGACCAACATGGCTACAACCCACACTCCTGACATACATGCAAGAATTCTGAAAGTGAAAATATTCAATCTCTCATTAAAAATCAGAGGACCAGAAGGTAGAAATTGCTGCATCTGTCTTTTAAAAAAAAATGCTCCTGTGATCCTGGGAATTACAGATTAATTTCTGAGCTTTATTTCAGAGCCAGGTAAATTGGTTTGGCAAAGACTTAAAGTAAAAGTATACACATCTTGATAAATAGGATATGATAGGCACAAGGAAACCTGGAACTAGAAAAAAGGCTATAATTTCCAGTTTCTCTTAGTTTTTTTAAGATTACCCATCACCTTTTTGTCTGAATGTGCAGCTCTTTATAAGTGCCAGAAATAAAATAAATAATGAAAAAATAGGTAAATACAATTCATTTAAACCTTCAAGCAAACTTCAGAAAACCCCTGTAACAAGCTATTAAGGAAACCAAGTGAGAGATGACCAAGTGTCTTGGATTAGAAATGGGGTAATTGAGAGAAAATAAAGAGGTAGAACAATCAATTTTCAACCTGTCTAAAGGTTAACAATAAAATGCCTCAAGGATCTACTCTGAGTAATGTTATGAATGATTATATTCATTAATGGTCTTTGGAAATGGTAGAAAAGAAGTAAATTTTGTAGATCATTTATTTTGGTTACTCAAGACTTGTGATAAGTAATTAACTGCATAAGGACCAGAACTTAAAGACAGATAAAATTTATTGTTGATAAATGCAAGGTAATGTGCATTAGTAAGAATTTGAACTCTTCATATGTATTGCTTGGTTCTAAATTAACCACAGGCTATCCATATTGGGGCGGGGGGGGAGGGGGGATTCTGAGCATCATTCTGGATATTTCAAAACTGTAGTTCAAAGTCTGGTGGAGGTCAAAAAAGCAAGTACAATGTTAGATTGAGTCTCTTTTAACAGTCCTCGTAGTGGCAGAATCTTGGCCACCATTGTCCCCTTGCTTCACCTGTGGCAGGTTATGGCTTGTGGTCCTGTGACGGGATTGTAGTTTTAGTAATATGTTAGACAAGGATTTGTTTGGGGTGTTCTGGATAGGAAAGATCCTGCCTCAGGCAGGGTGTTGGACTAGATCAGGGGTGGGCAATTATTTTAAGCAGAGAGCCGCTTACTGAGTTTTGGCAAGCCATCGAGGGCTGCATGACTGGCAGCCCAGGGCAGATAAATATTAATTATCTAAATTTTTAGGGGCTCCACGGGCTGGATACAGTGGCCTGGCAGGCCACACCCAGCCCCCGGGCTCCATTTTGCCCACCCCTGGACTAGATCATCTCTAGAGATCCTTTCCACCCCTACTTTTGTATGATTCTATGATGCTTTGAATTCTTTGAATGAGGATTTTAGAGCTAGCTGAACCTCTTATGCACCTGTCATCCAGATGGGCACATAATGCCCTGCAGCATTTTCTTTTCACCTACGGGGTTATACCAACCTTTTTTAGGCTGTAGACCAGTGTGACCCAGTTTGGGTCAGAGGCAAGTGGACGGGTGGGTGCTTGGACCCAGATGCTGGTGTGACAAGCATCTTCTCCCTGAGGTGACAGGGGAAAGTGACTGCTGCTGAATACCCCCAGTGCTTACTGCTGCCATGTCTGGGGACTAGATCAAATGGCTCACCAGGCCTGGATCCAGCCTATGGGCCATTGTTTGCGAATCCTAGGTTATACTTTTCTAAGACTTTTATGGAAGCACGGGCATTCTCCATGAAAAAGAGACTGAACTGGAGGTGCTGCTGTGACTACTAAAAATGGGCAAGCAGAACTTCACATCTAGTCATTCCTACAGATTGAGGACTCTTGAATATAGAGACAAGCATTTAAGTGCAATTACACTAAATGAGTGTAATCGAATAATAAAAGCTGTAAGCAGTATATTTATCAGAAAAGACCTGCCAACATGAAAAGGTGCATTTTCCAAAGATCATCAATAGAAAGGTTGGTATAAAACAGGTTAATATATTGTTTTATTTAGTGTAATTCATTTTCTTGTGTTGCATCTCTTGCATTAATAAGGCATTTTCTTAGACCTTTGAAACAAGCAATCTTGTCAAAGTTTCAAAAGGTGATGAAAGGAAGGAATTGAGCTCTAGAGTTACTGAAAAAGATATATATTGTAAAGGAAGCATATTTGGTTGCAATTAAGAACACAAAAGATTGGTCAGACTACCACTGCTGTAATAAAATGTCAAGTATTTTCACAAAATAAAATGCAATAAAATTCTATAATAGCTAAACATTTGTTAATGTTTAATGATTGTATTGTGAGTGTGTAAGAGTGTTCAATATTCATAAGGTTCAACATTGCACTACTATGAAAGATGGTATCTAGGAATAGATACCATAGATTTGGGAGCTACACTGGATTTTCTAGGACAATAAAAGAGGGATTGAATAGCTACTCTGTATATTAAAAATTAGTTGATGTGATGGAATTTGAGCAAAATAGAGATCATGTATCACTCTGCTTGAAAAGCCAGGAAGTACATAGAGATAGAGGGGTTGGGGTGGGGGAGGGTTGTTTTGGGTTTTTTTGATTTTCAGATAAGCCTCCAGATCTGTAGACAAGGGTAGAACATAGAAATAATGCCAATCTCACTGATAATTTAACTTTTCCTGGCCATTGTCAGTAAAAGCATCCATTATCATTCTTCTGGATCTTTCTGCAGCATTTAACAGCATGGATCATAAATGGCATGGAGCATAAATTGTTGCTGTGTTGCCTCAGAGCATTAATTGGATTTCTAGTAATGCAAAAAAAATAAAAATCTTGGAGGGTTATTTCAATTTCTATTATCAAAGCACTTATATGTCCTAGTTATGGATAGAGAAACCATTGTGTTAGATGCTTGGTGGCAAACAAAGAGTCAATTATTTCGTCAGATGTGGTGCGCAGTGTTATACCAAAATAGATAGAGCTGCTGTCTGTGGAGTTCCAATAAGCTCTAATTTACTCAATCTCAACATCAATTCTGTATTGGAGATTGCTGGAACATGATGGCCTTAAAGCTAGGAAGCAGTATGCAGGTGATAATTTATAGAGTTTGGTGACCCACTAAGTTGATGACGCGAGCTTGGGTTCACAAAAGCTCATGCTGTACAGCTTTGCTTTAGTTTGTCTATAAGGTGCCTATCTACCCTGTATTCCAGCTGAAGTCATCAACCTATTTTCTGCTAGCTGGAGATAGGAAAAAGCAGATTTATTTTGCTACTCCAAATCATATTACATACCATGATAGGAAAGTACTAATGAAATACCTAGGCAAGACTAAAGTAATACTGATTGGAAAGGGAAAAATCATCTGAGGCATTGCCTCTACTTCTATTGAAAGCATACAAGCAAAGTAGTGTGAAGTCCCAGGGTTTTTTTTTGACCACTCCCACAGCCTGAACTGGTTGCACCAGACCAGAGAGTCCCTTCTTTCACCTTCTGTTTCCTACTAGTTTTCTCCCAGATGAAAACCTGGCCAAAGAGTCCTCGGCTGGATTGCTATAATATACCGGTTAAGAACCTGAATGTGAACATACACAGGCTCCATTTGATACAGATAAAATCCTAAGACAAATATGATGAAACATGACACATTAAGACTATTCAAACATATTCTTTCTGAGATCATGTAGTTTCCCTCAGTTACCAACACGAAGTAAAGCCAATGAATGGAATTAAATCACAGTACATTTGCTTATACAGTAAATAATGTCACCTAGGTGTCTTAACTGGACTTGCATAATTCTGTGTATTTTTATTTATGATTATTGTCTAGTTTACTTCAATTAATAATGTAATGAGCTGCCTATATTTAAGGAACATATGTAAGGTTAATTGCTGAGAATCAGTTACCACTACCACATGTAGTACATGGTTATATGTAAAAGCCATACAACTTAATTCAAAGGCTTATGTGTATCCAAAAAATAAACCAGCTGTTCATGGACCTTTGAGGTTTTGGATTAGTTGTTGTGTATTCCAGTCTTTCCCTTTTGGTATATTTTCTGGAATGCATTGTATATGATTTGTATCAAAACCTTGGGTCTTATATTGATTTTATTCAAGGATTATGGTTCATCCAACTTCAAAGTTGTTATCTTGGGTCTCTAAAATTTCTAAACTATCTTGCCAAGTTCTGAAAACAAGCAGCATAATCCCAGATCAGACACAGTCTCCTGTGTATTACTCCACAATGAAATTGGATGCTAGCAGAATGCTGGTAATTTAACCAAGTCTCAGAATAAACATTTATGAAAATAAGAATGACTTAAACCAAAACTGTTTGTTAAATAGGAAGGTGAAGCTTGTTTTTTTTTTATCCCCTGTGTGTGTGTCTGTGTACTAAATATGACAGTTTTCAAGTCTGGGCATTTTATGTTCATTCTTAAACAGATGGCTAGTAAAGGTTTATGCAAACCAAACATCTTATCTAACTATTAATCTTCATTCTGGAGCAAGCACCACACATTAGCTGACATAATTCTATAGGGACTTAGTTAAAAAAGAACCAAACTGTATCCTTTTGTAACTTGTAAAGATCATTTTTCATTTATACTAATTCAACAAGGTGGAAAAGGGGGAAGAAAGAATCACTTCAGATAAAGGTATATTGTACTGATAACGAGTTTAAATTTGCTGTAATATGTCTGGAAACTTTGAACTTTACAACAACAGGTTCAAACTATTCAGACATCTACTGGAGTCTTTCAGTTCATAAAGAATATGTCATTAGCCATAATAAAATGCTTTCTGTACAGTAGAGTATGTAGCAGTATTATTAATAAATTATAAGCACTAAATTATTATGAAACAAAATGGGAGGGAAGAAGTTTTAGGGAGTCTCCAACCAAAATTGAACATAAGACATAACCTTTGCTTGCTTTAGAAATAATTATATTTCACTTTTTTTTTTCTATGCAGAAAGAACCAATATTCATCAGGAATTACAGTCAGTTTTTCCTTCTTTCTGCCATTCATTTTCACATCTAAAAAAGACTTTTCCACTCAGTAGGATTTAACAGAATATTTTGATTAAATTCTAGATTCATTTCTAATCTACTACAATGTCAACAATTTTTGTCCTGTTACAGTAATTAATTTTCCTTCCCTATAATAAATATAATAGGCACTTAAGAGTTCATGCTTGTTCAGTCTAAGCTCAGGGCTCATTAACTGACAGACCATTAATAATGGACTGTCCCCTTCCCCCACCACTTGATATAAAGAAAAGCCCAGATCTGGTTTATTCCACAGAGATCCTAGCCTGCAATGCCTGACATGCGATAATTAACCCAGAGTAGGTGAATTACTATAGGAGGCATTGCAAAAACATCAACCTTCACAACCCATCCTAGCTGTAGCATGAGAAGAAGGCATATCTGCAAAGAAAGGGGTCTGGGCAGGTGTTTCTTGTATTCATGTGATTCCCAGGTGGCATGTCAGTCCTTTTTGCACCTGTGGCAGCTAATGCAAGACAGAACAAACCCCAATCTGCTGTCTTGCTGTGCAAAACCAGCTTAGTACAAGCATAATAATACTGTGTGTTTCTCAGCAGCCGTCAAGGACTGAAGCGGTTGATTGTCTATTTTTTATAGCCTGAGAGCCAAGCACATTATATTTTTTAAAAAGCCAATCATAAGATAATCCTCTTTTCTCATTCTTCTGGCTTTACGCTGCTCTGCTATGCTAGAACAAAGGGAACAGAAATCTACCCTCATATCCTCCATTGGGGATTTTCCCAAATTTGCTTCTTCTGTTTCTCTTTCCATAGCCTATGGCAAATCTAACTGCACTCCAGTTATCCCCAGCCAATGTATAATCACTTGGGGACAACAGTCTACTAGAACAAAGTAAAGAAACCATTACAATGTTATGACTTGCACCAGAAAGAGAAAGAAAAACAGAGGACCAAAAGCTGCTACTGATTCCCAGCTTTTTTTTCCTCTCTCCTGGGCTTCCCTATGTATCACATGTGTATTTCAGGGGACAAGGATAGGGAGTTGGGGTGGCGGGAAAAAGACAGGAGGTTAGTACTTTTCTAAGAGTTCTAGGCTCGTGCAAAGCTAATCAGGCTCCCATCCTATCAATCAAGCCAATCAAGCATCTCATCCTTGAAGCTTCTGTTAGGGCTGGGTGATACATTTTTTCAGCCAAAATATTTTTCAAAAAATGTTTTGGCTGAAACAGCACAGCATTTTTTAATTGATTTTGGTTTTGCTACATTATTCATATAGAAAGAAATGAAGAAATGAAAAAAAAAAAAAGAAGTGGAAGGATTTGGTATTTGAAACCTTTTCATTCCAAACAACAGTTCATTTAAAATATCCTTCAATTTTCTTTAAAATAGAAAAAAGTGCTCACAATTTAAATACAATGTTTTATTTCCATTCAAATAAAATATTGTGTAATGAAAATCAGTTGTCCCCACAGATATAGTTCTCCCATTCCAACAAGGAAATGAGTGGCTGAATATTCAGATTAGAGGTAGTCAGCTATTTTGTTTTCAGATGAAACACAG
Organism: Alligator sinensis; assembly: GCF_000455745.1. Classification (NCBI taxonomy): domain Eukaryota; kingdom Metazoa; phylum Chordata; order Crocodylia; family Alligatoridae; genus Alligator; species Alligator sinensis. The sequence goes on from NW_005843296.1 coordinate 58,156, forward strand.
CTTCATTAGAAAATACTGGTTCCTTGAATATGTTTTGGTTTGTTTTTTTTTAATCTTCCTTTCACTTTTTTTTTCATTGAATCCAAGTGATGTTGGATTCCTCATGATTGTACTGTGATAGGCAATTTTTCCAGAGCTTCTAGGATCTCCGCTTGGGATCTGACAACCTGAAGGAGGCAGGTCTTGGGACTCCAGAATGAACTGTGGCTTGGCTCTGAGTTCTGCAGCAAAGAGACAGGAAACCTTGAAGACCCTAGATGTACTGGCTAGCAGCCACTATGGCCACTGACAAATGTGGAAAAAAAAGCAAAACAAAGTAGTGCTTTACTGGAAGAGGAGCCTCCTCAGTTTGACCTGGCTCACCTAACATAGTGGTGGCCTTAGGGTTGTTGGGGCTCTGGGCAAGATAATCATGTGGGGCCCCGTAGAGGCTTAATTTTGATGACCTATAAGCAAGTCGGACATTTTTTATTTCAATTTCACTTTGCCATATCCATGAAACTGCAATGAAAGTATCTTAATACAATATTGATAATACAAAGAAAGATTTTTTTTCAACATTGAGCTGTATTCTAGGTTCATTCTAGTTTTAAAATTTCAGGGCCCCCTAAAGTGTGGGGCCGTGGGAGGTTGCCCAGTTTGTCCTCCCCTAAGACCAGTATTGCCTAATGTCTGTCTAGTTTGAGCACTTCATCGGGGATTTTTGGCACTTTTTATAGCTGAACCAGCAATTAGAAAAAATACCAAAAAGCCTTGCTGAAGTACATGATCTAGAGAGATGTTGGGCAAGCTGGGTCAAACTTATGCAGCTCCTCTTCTGGGCCTACACTGAGTATGGCACTAGGATGCACCAAACTGAAAGTAACGCACCATTTTTGGTTTTTTGTTTTTCATATTTGTTAGCAGCCTGAAATTTCAAAGCAATCTACTTGGCAGGGCTGCCTGGGAGACACAGATTCAGGGAGCCTCTGCACCTTGCATAGTAATTGGCATTTTTCAGTTGTACTGCTAGTATAAATACCAATAGGAATAAATGTAATGACTCCTGGTGTACCCTGACTTATAGAGGCAGATCCAAGATTTGGCAAAGGGGCATGCAAGAACAGTTATCCTTGCTGCAAGGGTGGCTCCACCCCAGTTTCAGCCTCCTCCCCCTCTTCACCCACCAGTGTGGGTAGACTGTGATGCTGGAGCCTCTGGAGACATTGTTAAAGTCCCCAGAGCACATAAGAACCCCCCATTTCTCCTTTGTACTCAGCATGTTCCCTTCCCTCCCCTTCCATCTATCCCCTGCATACTGCTACTGCTTTCCCTGTTGTCCAGGCCAGGGAACCCTCAAATCCCCTCCTGCCAGCTCCATCTTGGATACAAGGGGGATAAGCTCAACTAGAACAGAGAGAGCAGTAGAAGCAGAGATGGACAGGGGTGCTGAAAAAAGGGAAAGAAAAATAACAGGAATGTATAAAAAACTCAAGGGGAAGCATACAAATGGACACAGGTGACTGGTGCCTCCTGAGACTGGGGGGGCACAGTTTGTGGGTGGCAGCGTCAGCACCGTTGGCAGAAGGGTGGTGACTGGTGACCACCCACAGAAGCTGACGGCAGCAGCAGGGTGGTGAGCAGCAACCACCCGCAGAAGCCAGCGGTGGCCAATCTCAGGTGGGCAAATGCTCCCTATAACCCCATACTGCCACTGTCAGTCACCTATATAAATGGGAAAAGGTGGAAGCAATAGATAGTTAAAAGTGCAGTATGAGGGTAACAAAATGGGATGCAATACATTACTCTAGAAAAAAGAAAAGAAAAAGGATAGCAAAAAGAGGACACACTGACAGTGAGAGAATAGTCAGGGATAGTGCCCTGGCAAATCAACAGAAATAAATGGAAATGGGAACAGGAAATGCTGGTGGGAATGGAGGCCTGAAACAGACGAATAGGAAAAATATTTAAATAGAGAGTGGAGCTGTCTGTCCGATGGTCATTTCTTAGTGTAATAGGACTAAGGTAACTGGAGTGGGAATGTAAGCACATGTCCTTCTGTGAGGAATAGAGGGAAAACAGTGAGATTTGAGAGATGTAACAGATGTTCAACGGGTCGAAGTGGAAGTGGAAACGTGACAGATGCTGAAAGTTCGAGGTATTTGCAGCAGGCCATGTGGTTGCATTGAATAGTCAGACTAGTGATAGGGTTCTTTCTCAGTTCCCTCCATAGTACCAGGCTCTGCTGAGAGAAGGGGTGGCCTACACTACACATGCTACAAGTGGCATGGGCGGCCTCCACATGGCAGACTGTGGAGTTGGGAAGGGTACAGACACTACAGGAGCAGATAGGGCAGTATACAGAAAATAGAGCAGTTGATCAGGCAGGGGAAGTGAATCAGATTTGCTCTGGGAGGGGGAGGGTGCAGGCCTACAGCAGCATGTCTGTCAAAAAAGGTTGGCACCCACTGACCTAGAGTATTTCTGACACAAGGGTCATCAGGAAAATACTTTAAAAGTTCACTACAACTATTTTATTGTAATCTAAACCTTAAATACACACAAGTAATACTTAGCAGGCCCTCCAAGGTGCCAAGCAATTCACAAAATAACTCCCCAAATGGGAAGCTAGTTTTAAATATCACAAAATCTCAGGTTTTGTCAACTGGTTATTTTAGACAGTAATACAAATAATTCTAACCCCCCCTTCCCCCCCGACAATAGCAATAGTCAGATTAATAGTAAATAAAATATATTGGTGTCTGGAATTTTACTACTTGTGGGATAGAAAATCAAAAAGCTGAAGACTTGGTTACACCATTGATAAGCACACTGCTTTGTGCCACTGTGTAAACTGTAAATCTTCTGTATTAACAAAGCTCTAGTTTCAGAAATGCAATTTACTGTAGAAGAAAAACATGAATCCCACAACACACTGGAGTGTATTGCTTTGTAGAAGCAAAGCCCTAAGTGTACATCGCCAGACCAAGTTATTGGAGGCTACAGCATGTCTCTTATTAGAAGTTGTCATGAATGCACTGTTCCTTTAATATATGCCACTATTTTCCATTTCAAGATTTATATTCCTTCCTAAGTCTTTAATTTGGAGTGATTTTTATCCCACAGCCTCCAGATTTATAAGCACAGCAGTTGCAAATTTGTTGCATTATGACAACCTATTGAAGAAAACTAAATGCTTTTTTTTTTTTTAAATATCTACTTCTGGTTAGATGATATCCTAAGTATTGGTATGAGTTATGCATTTTTAGATCAAGAAAAAATATATTAAAAGCATGGCTTTCACTAGTAATCACATTTTCCCCATTCTTTTCTAAATGAAACTTAAAATAATTAAGTAAATAACCAAGGAGAGAGGAATTCTATGCATTCGGTCACCTAATTATTTTTGTTTAATTATGCAAGTTTCTTGCATGCTCATTCTTATGTTTGTAATCTTTCAAGTTACCCAGGGACCTGAACTAGCATTTCCTGAAGCAAGATGGATGTCTACCACTGCTGCAGACTACAGAGGCATTTAACACAGCAACCAGTGTGTGAATAAGAATAAGTGGATCCTCTTTGTGTGCAAAGCTGAAGAATAAACATTAATTAATGTACTTCTCCGGAGGGCTATCATTGGACAGAATCTTATTAGTCACTTTACACACTTGAAAAAAGAGGACTAAACATGTTGTATTTTGAAACATTATTCTAGCTAATCATATGAAACAAAAATAAGACAGTTAACTCACATTCAGAACTCTATTTTTTTTGTTGGTGTGGGAAATGGAAGATCCCAAATTCAAGAGAATAAGCAGTTTTTAAATACTGATGCTAAGAACAAGACTTGATCTGTCTCCTAGTGTAAGACTGCAATTTCTGTCACTCTGTATTCACACTGATTATTAATATACACACAAAGACAAAAATGTATCAAACCATTGCTGAAAGTGTTTGTTGGAGTAATTTTCTAGTTAGACAGTTACATGCTGAATGCAATCCTATAATCACAGCTTCTTGTCTGGATCCTGTGAAGAAAAAGATGTGATGCAAGTAGGGGCTGATTCTGGCAGATATTCACTGGTATCAGCAGGCATTTCATTAAACTGTGCTGTGGTAAATTCATGAGCTGTGATAGAGGTGTAAATGGTTAGTATTTGCTAGGAACTATAGAACCAGCACTTATCAGAAAACTGCCAAGATCCCCTCATAGACTACACAGGGATTTACACATTTACTTTATATCAAACTCATTTTTGAGTAGGATGTTTTGAAAACTAAGATTATGTTTAACTAAGATTATTTATCTAGAATGAGAGTTTCTGGGGTAGAGGATGACTGTCTTTTTTTTTTTTTTTAATTCTCTTTAACATGCTCCTAGCAAAAGTGGTCCCTAATCCTTGAAGGGGGCATGTAGGCAAAAAGACAAAATAAACATCAATGCTATTCCACTGATTGATTTATTATGGACCCATGAAATAGTATCTGGAGGTAGATATACAATATTAAAAAAAAAAATCAGTTCCTGGACAAATATTATGCACCCAGAATTGAATGGCTGTAATTGTTTGGCAAATAATATAACCCCTGGTGTTAAAATAGTCATCATTTTCATAAAGTAAAAGTAAAATCCTTGTTATTTGAAACTTAGATTTAACAGATGAATGTTTCCATAACCCGGCACAGTTCTACTTGGACCAGTGACAGTCTCTTTTTTCTATTTAGTACTACTTTAGTACTACAATCAGCCCAGATAGTTAAGTTGGAGTTTCCTCCGTTTTTTAAGGGGGCAGTGTTTTCAACTCATGCTCCAGGAGGGGTTTTTATCCTGGTAACTGACTCCCCAGCCAGGTGCAGACATTACACATAAGCCTGCATGAGTGTTTGGAAACTGGTCTACACCTATAACTGAACATAAGTTCACTGCACATAGACTGATCTAAGATAGACCTGGTTTGATGCAGGATCAGACTTCATTGATTTAGGTTAGACATATATATCGAACTTCTGTACCCGATCCCCTACCAACTCCTACCAACTCAAGTTAGCTTGCAGTTTCCTGACATCCCAGGTTGCTTTGTGGGGCCCCACTAACCCTCTCTCACAAGGCAGCATGCTAATCTCAGACCATGCTTGTTTGCTTCAGCTGAGCGGCTCTCACAGAGCCAGCCACAGGCAGGAGGCAGGGCTCAGGACCGCACCAGCTGTCAGGGGTGGCCAGGGCTGGGGGCAGCCCAGACCTGGCCCTTGCCTGACCCAACAAAGTAGGGGGGACTGTGTGACCAAGACCTCCATTTACCACTCCCCACTGCTTGACCCATCTGCCAGCTGCAAGTAGGAGGCAGGGCTGGGACCTGGGCCAGGCCAGGCAGCGGGGACAGGAAGCAGAAGTCCCCACCACGTGGATCCAGCCCTAGTCCCCCAGAGCTGAGCCAGCACAGCTGGAAGGGTGTGGTGGTAGGGACCTTTGCTACCTGTCTGGTGTGGCTAACAGCTGGTGTGGCTCCTAGCCCCACCTGCCACCTCTGGCTGTCAGCTGGGCTGGGCAGTGGGTGGGGCAGGGGAGCAGAGGCCCTTGCTATGTGGGCCTCTGCCAGCTATGCTCGCTCATGTCTGCGGGGGCCAGAAACAAGTTCGTGAAGCAGAGGCCTCTGCTTCCCCCTACCACTGGCAGTGGGGCGGGCTGGGGAGAGGGGCTAGACTGGCCATTCAGGAGTGGCTAGGTGCATGGCTTCTCAGCTTGGCTTGTCATTTTTCAGCAGGGTGCTAGGAGGCAAGCGGGAGTTTCCCGAACCTTGTGGCCTTGGCCAGTGCAAGCAGGCTGCATGCCCCCACCAAAGAGAAAACACCTGCTCTGTTCCTTCCTGTCCTAACATAGAGAATTTAAAGCACAAAACTTAGATAATTTCTGCCTCAGGTATTTTGAACATCTGTACACCTTGGTCCAAAGTAGACTGGACAGTGCTGCATTGCCTATCCATTTAAATGAGCTTTGGGAGTGCTAAATAGTTGTAAAGTATTACTGGCCCTCAGGAATGGAGCATTTCCTTTCCTTTTCTGTTGATAAGGTCTTTGTGTGTGTGTGTGTAGGATAGATTCTGCTGCTATTTTGCTCTCATTATTGATTTTTGGTTTATGGGGAAGCTTTTTTTACTATTGCAAGTTTTCCAGGCATGTATAGCTCAGAATACAACTCTTTTAAGAAATATAGAAAGAAAGCAGATATCATAGTGATGACCATGAACTCAGTACCTAGAGATACACAAGTATATATTGTGTATCATATATGTATACAATAAGTTTATCAACATGGGGGGAGGGGCAGTACTGAAGCCTTGAATGTGCTTTCCACATTGAATGCAAATAAAACCTCTGAACTGAATTTATGCCATCACTTACTCTACATATAACACATACTTCACACAAATGTAATTTAAAAGGTTGTATTTTTTTAAATGATGCTATTTTCCATGATCCTGTTCTCTAAATCAAGTCTTGCTTAGTTCTCATGAATCCAATTGTACAGGATTTGGCATTTGAGGAAAGTTACACCTGATACATTTCAAAAGCCTAAAATAGCTTTTCCATGCATAATAATATAATTTTGAGTTCAGATGCTCTCAGTATATTCCAGGGCTAATGCAAGTTCTGTAACCTCTTCAGCAAGTGGTTATCACCCTCTTTCCAAAGGTATCACTTTCCTATTTCTTACATTGCTGGGGTTTTCATATCCATCACCAGTGGACGACTGGAAATAACATTTGACGTGATATATGAAAATGGAGATGTAATGAGGCAAGACACCTAGTGACCTTTATGATATACCTTTCCTCACTACTTTTCAAAACTGGACCTTGACTAAAGCTTGTCCAAGACATAGCATTCCACTGCCATGTATCCTACAACAGAATTATTCCCCCCACACCCTCCAAAAAACCCAAAAAAAATCCTTGTACAATTTTATTTTAGTCATAATAAAATAATGTTAAATTGTCAAATGAAACATCCAAAAATCAAGAAATACCAAATTTCAGGCAGCCTTTACTCTGATCCTTTTCATGGGAGACAAAAAGACTCTGTAGACCAGCTTTCCCATTGATCTGAGGGAAGCCTGAAAACTTCCTGTTTGTCTGAAGTTTGAAAATTACTGATTTATATTCCTGGTCTAGTTATTAGTGGACAAATGATTAAATTGCCAAAAAAGAAAGCATCTTTCCAATTGGCAATTGTAATATCTGTTTCCATTGAAAGGCATAAGTAAAGTTGAGCCTGGAAACTGAAATCATATTGTTGATTTAAACTGAGACACGTTGACGAGGCTGTCCATGATACATATATCCTGTTGATGAATAGAAGTCTTTATTTTTCAAAGCTGGATATACTGAATATTTCATGATTGCTCAAGTCTCTTACAACATTAACAAGAAAAACAAGATATTGTGGGCACTGACAATAGAACAGTATGACTGATATTTTATAGCTATCAACTCATACATCGTTAATGTAATTGCTAACCCCTCTAGTCTTTTTTGAAATAAAAAGGCAATACTATCCTTCACTTTAGACTGTGGCAATAATATTGAAGTTGTGGTAACTTTCTCCACATACCTCAACATTCATATAGGGAGAAGAATTAGTTATAAAAAGAAACATAAAATAAACAATGAATAAAATTCTAGAACAATAATCTGATGTTGGTTTCCAGGTCACAGCAATTCTGAATATAATCCTTTTTTGTGAAATCCAGAAACTTTAAGCAGAAAAGCTTGATGTGTATGGGGGGCAGCTGAAGGCACAACATATGATGCCACAGGCAATCAGTAGTACCTTTGAGTCCTTTTGAATATTTATGAAAATGCAGTAATTCAGAAGTGTGTTATGAAAATTTACATGGACTCCATATTAGCTAGAAAAGGGGAATATGCCACTGCCATGTATTTCTGCACGATAACCTGTGAGTGCATCTACACATTCCATTAATGACTAGTAAGGTTACTATGCAGTAAAATAAGATGCAGTAAGATGCATCTTCATGCGTGCTCTGTTGGGCACAGATTTGCACTCAACAGGAGCAGTCTGATTCTGCCTTGCTCTGCCCCACTGCAGAAGCAGCCATGGGGATCTCCAAGATACCTCAGGTGCCAGCCCAGGGGCTGGCAGGGACATAGGGGCCAGTCCTGATGTGAATGGGGCCAGGAGATCTGTGCTGGCTAAAGGGATCTCCCTTATGAGGCTGAGAGACAGCTGCCCCTGCAGCTGGCATAGCTTCCCCTGCATTGTGGATTTGCCAGGCAGCAGTGGTCCCCTGCTGCCTGGGTTGACTGGGTCAGTATCTACAAGTGGACTACTGTGTACTACCTAATGCATCATTCATCTAGTACCTGTATGTGTTGGAGCTAGCAAATGACACATTAGACTAATGTGCAGTAAGTCCAGTGTACATGTAAATGGTGATGCTTTACTGCACATTAGATTAGTCTAATGCACAGTAAACCATCTTGTGTAGACACACCCTGTGACAGGAATATCTGCCACCCAATGGACATAAAGGTGATGCTACAGGCACCATCTTCTGTATTAAATATTTCTGAAGCTAACATTGTTAATGCTGTTAGACCCTGACTCCATGAGGTGCCCAACAGCTAGGGAGATGATGATCCAATTGCTCATGGGTCTGTTACTCATTAGCCAGAGCAGGAGGGGACCAAGCACTAGCACACATTTCTGACAACAGCTTTATTCAGAATGGAGACAGCTTCAGGCCAGGTCCCAAAAAAACCAACAAACTGGGGACCGGCAGTGAACAATAGTTCTTTTCACATTTTATACACCTTGATTTAGGCTCATTAACATTCATTCCACCCTTGCTCCTCCTATGTTCCGCCCATCTCTCCTGCTATCTCAAGCTCCACCTCCGTTTACTGTTTGCTTCATTAGCATGGAATTGTCTATGCATTTTACTCATATACATGCCTTTTTGCTTTAAGCACATGTCTAAGACCTTCACTCCACTTCTTCAGCCAATGGACAGACTTTGACCAAAACCTGGAAGCTTCTGGAGGCTTCTTCACCAATCATCATTCACCTTTTCGCATATGTTCATCTTGGATTTTGTTAACATTTACATGTTGTTTTTCACATTCCAATCTGTTTTTCTGCCCCTAATTGTACCATCTTCCACATTCGTAAAATTTCACCTCATTCACACTTGCTGTTTTTTTTTTCAGACAAATGGTTAACACAGTTAAGATTGTTACTTAGCACAGGCAAATGACTGGCTTAGATATCATTCTGCCTTGTGGTTAGGAGCTTTTGCTACACCACAGATAAAGCCTTTATTCATTTGCAAATCCAGTGCTCCCCAAGATCCAAATATAGTCACCCTAACAAATACTTTTCTCATGGCATTCAGTAGGTGACAGCTACCAAAAAAACCCCCAAAAAACCTAAGTTCCCCTTATACTGCAGTTTTTGTTCATGTAAAACTTCTCAGTCTGAAACTGAGGTCTTTTCAGTGCTGTCTCACAGGATGGGTTAGGTACAGCACCTGTAAGTGTAGCATAAGTCCCAAAAGTCACTAAAAGTTATCAAGTACTCAAAAGTATGTACCCAGTCATGGGGGATTCAGGTCTCCAAATGACAACATTATTATCTACTATCTATAGGGTGCCAACCCCCCCCCCCCCAAAACAAATGAACTACCACACATTCAAGGCAGAAGTTCTTCCTTCAAAGAATGCCTGACAAACATATCTCTGTTTAGCATCCACAGGTTATTTTCTAGTAAGCATCCCATTGTTATAGCTTGGCATTATATCCTCTTTTTCTTCAGTGGGCAGCTTCAATGGATAGCACTCACCAAAATACATTTTCCTCTCAACCAGATCCTGTTTAGGATCTAGCCTTTTCATTTTTCTAAGTCTGCTATCAACTGAGCATGTCTCTGCTTCTTACCTAAAACCTGATACTGTAGCAGAAAGCCCCTTTGTACATTTGTCTCATCTTTACCATGGCATTTTGTATTATATATGTTATACTTTTAAACTCTTAAGGAATGTACTCCCTGTAGAATGAAGTTACACCCTGGACCATTGTTAAAACTACATTGAAATTGTAATTGTAAAGTGATAAAATCTGGTGAGTGAATGTGAGTGAATGATGATCATCAGTAGACAATAGCCTAGCCAAAGGAACTCCATTTTAAGCTAATTAAGCTAAAGAACTGATTCCTGGAACTGAACCCATAACCATATAGCCATTAAGTCAGTAAATCAAGAGTGGATTCCTGAAACTTTAGGTACCAGCAGGCAAAGACCCCTCTGACTAACAGCTGTCAGGTAATACTCAAGATCCATGTGGGACAGTGACCTCTGGGTTGGGTAGCCAAGACGATGCTGGGGGATTACACAAGTCTGCAAGAAAGGGATAAATGGCATTTAAGCGTGACCCTCAGTGGCATCCTCTCATCTAGCAGCTGACCTACCGAAACAGGACAAGTAGGCCACCCCCTTCTGGAGAAGACATCACCTTGAAGGAAGCTGACCATCGACAGCAGACTCCAGGGTAGGTTGATATGCTGACACCAGCGCTCACAATCACTACGGCAGCCACTACACACTATACTGTATGGGTTTGAATGAGTGAGTTCATGTGTGCATGTGTGTATGTGCCAAGGTGAGCAGGACCACCCATAACTCAAAGTTTGCATCCATGAGTTTATTGGTAACTTCACATCCCATCCAATAAACTAGAATTTATTATGATCCCATGAGTTGGTTCTTTGAAGCCAACAATACAGTCTTCAGATACATTGATCCGAACTCCTGACATTCATTAAAACTCTCCTAGTCAGTCTTGCGTTTGTAAGAGGATATCAAATGGTGCCAAAACATTCTTTCTACCATCTGTTTCAGAGCTCAGTGCTTTGAGGGACACATTCTAGTGTCCCTTTTATGCCCATGGTCACCATCCACACATGCAACAGTGCTATTTTATGGTAGAGTTAATGAATTTACTGCATCCTAACACTGGTACACATGTAGGTGGTGATGCTTTACTGCAGAGCTCATTAGTCTACTCTGCAGTAAAGCATATGTGTAGATGCACCCTGCATGTAGAACTTGGTGTGAGAAGTATCAGGTGCTAAATGGCTCAAAATATCAGGAGATAATTGCAGTTGTGTGGTTTCTATATGTATTTTTGTTTTTTTAGAGACTGATCCAAAATGGCAATCAGACGAAAGACTCATATGGAATGTTTAATTGCCTCAATGTAATGCTCAAACTCCACTATCAAAAACAAATCCCTATCCACTTGAGACCATTCAACCTAAGCCACATTCCAGTTTTGAGAAAGTGTAGTCAGCTTAGTGTAACCCAAACCTATATGTCCCAGTTCTGCTCTTGTACTCTCTATTTCAAGTTTCTTTCTGGAGCGTGTTTAGGACCTTTCTGCACTGCCTCATTTGGAGTATTCAGTACTTCTTTTTGGGGATGGCAGTGACTGGGTAAGAAATCTTCTTGGAGATGCTTCCAGGAATATAACAGAGATAGTGTAAACAAATCCTTTGGGCACATCCAGATGAGTGTGCACATGCAGAGGTTTGCGGTTGCAATAGAATATATAGTAGTGACACATATTTGGCATATTTGTGCCACTGCTTTGTGCCACAGGCCCCAGGAGCCTTAGCTGGGGTCCCAGGGCAGCAGCAGCTCTGATCCAGCTACACAGAACCTGGCAGGCAGCCTGAGTGTGGGTCTGGATGGCCAGGCTCTGTTTCTGGCAGCATATGCTGTTGCCATATGCGATGTGCCACATTTTTTTTGCAGCTTTTTTTTTAATACCAGGTTCCCCCACTGTCAAATTTTGATGCCATGCTACAAATTATCAGTGCAGTGAATGGGTGCACATGTACCACATGTGGTTTACAGCACCTCAAACAGCTTTGAAGTGTCACAAACTGCACATGCACGCTCATCTGGATGCATCCTTTAAGTCTAAACCTGCTTCCACATAAAAAACACAACTTTCTATAATTAACTCTAATATACACAAGATCAAGCCCTTAAAGTGACTGTGAGGGGGCCTTGCTGAAGATAGCGATAGTGATTATATTTTTATTTTATGTTCAGAAGTTTGCTGTATTTTTTTGGCTTGCCTATTGTTAGTACTTTTTTGTGTTGTGCATTTTAGTTATGGCCACTGTTTTTCAGTCTCTCCCATTCTATTAGACATTTTTCCTGTATTAATTCACAAACATGTTCCTTCTCACATTTCTTGAACCATGTCTTCTAAAAGGGAAAAATTCTTCCAGAAAACGTGGAGCACCAAAGTTTCCCAAGAACAAACCGCAAATAGAAAAAAGTTTCCATGGACAAGTGAATAATTTATTGTGCAGTAAAACAGGACTTGTTGTGCAGGACTCTAACTGTATCAGCTGCTTTATGATAACCAGCTATGCACACACTCTAATATTGTGGTAAATTAAATACAGCTCATGAGAGAGAGGTTCCTTTGCCTGTGTTCTTATCCAGTGTCCTTATCTAACCAATACTGCTTTTCCATTCCCATCCCAGCGTATTCTCAGATCAGTATCTCCTTCTCCCTGAACCTCTATTCTTCCCTTTGGTTCTTGCAATAAGTCCAGTTATAATTTCTCTCTCTCCATAACCTCCAATCCCAACTTCATCAGGCATCTTGATCCAAATGACTGGTATTCCTTTCCCTTCCCTACTGACTCTTGTCCTTTCTGCATTCAAGTCAAAACAGGTTCCTCTGATATTTGGCTTCCAAAAAAAGTCATTGACAGAAGTAGAAAGTGATGCTCCCTGCAGTCATTTTGGATGCCTTTCTTCACCCTTTACCAGAACAGCAGATACAGGGAAAGATCTAGTTAGTCTCTGTTACTTTCTAGTTACTCCTATTTGAAGCAAATTTAATCTATTACCCTTATGGTAGATGTGACAGACTAGAGGTCACCGAGTCTGTCTGTAAGTCAGGCAGAAAGCTATGAAGGTCTGCGGCATGCTCAGTGAGAATGGACTCTCTGCCGAGTTTAAACTAAGAAATCGCTATGTGTTCTGTTATGAATTCCCATAATTGGATGTCACAAAAATGGTAAAAAGCCTGACCTCATGCCAGAGTATGGGGCTCTAAAGAGACTTAACTAAAACAGATTGCCCATTTTGGATGTTTTTTGTGTTTTTTTTATAATGGAAAACAATATAATTTTCCTTTTCTCATTTTCAGAACTAGATGAATATTTTGACTGAAACTTTCCTGAATGATTCATGTTGAACTATGTATCATGCAAAATTGCAGGCAAAATGGTTGAATTTTGACAAAATTGAAGACAGGCAACTTCAATAATAGGCAGTGCAACCTGCACTATTCAAAGCTCTTTGACTCACCAATTCTTCCACAGTTCATGTTTGTACAGTGATAGCAATAGACTCTGTTATAATACCAGGGCTTGCCTAAGCTTTTGTAATACAATAAATAAGTAAATAATAAATAAATGAGGCAGAAACATAGTGTAGTATGACAGATGGAAAGAATGTGGCAATACATAACATCATTTTTAATTGTACAGAGTTTACAATGAAGTTTTTAATAGTGTAGTACTATGCAGTACATATACAAACAACATTTAAAACTGATGAGATTTTCAAGGGCAAATTGTACACTAATTCTGCCAGCTATTGGCAAATTCATCAAAAGCTGCATCTATGTTTAAACTAGCAAGGTGAAAAATAACAGCATTCTGTTCAAATGTGTTTAATGTTTTTGGTCTCATTTTAAAAAACAAGTTTTAATTGAAATACAGTTTCTCTATTTTAGCTGCATTGATGCCATGCCTCAGTGACCATTTATAGCATAGATTAGATTTCACGTTAAAAAAAAAAGAGCATCTAAATTAAGTCAGCAATATCAAATGCTGTAATTTAGTTTTATTCCATTATTAAAAATACAACAAGGGTTATATTGCATGCTATTATTGCTTTATGTTATGTTATAGAACATTATCTTCCATCAGTTCATTGGTAATCGCTATCAGGCAGGGACATGGTAATAATATGATGATGTCAGCCTATTAGCTTAGTGGTAATGTACTGTCAGGCAAGACACCAGCTTTCGGACTTGCCTTAGTGCAAGAAATGTATGAAGAAATTTTCACTATTAGCAAAAGCAACACAAATATTTTTGTTTAATAGGTTCACAAAAGAAAAAAAATGCACCTTAATTTTTTCTATATATATTTGGGGGACGGGGGGCAGGAAAGGTATTTTCAGAGGTAAAAACAGATTTTATTTTTTCTTAGAAAAGCTTTTCATGGAGAAGCAGGGTCTGGAGCTCAGATAATGGGATGGCTTAAATGATTGCTCAGTGGGGAATGTCCTTTTCTTAGAATATATGAAATATACTCTTGCCTATGGACTGCTATGCAAGGATATTAAATCACTGAAAGAAACCAAGGATCACTGAAAAGAATGAAATCTAAGATAAAATAGATTAAACTAAAGAACTTTTAAAGTGAGTTTTTGAGAAATGCAGTGCGCCAGGACCACCCATCTTGGGGTTTCCCACGGACTATGGATTCTTCAATACAAGCATAGTTAAAGGGAGAAGTCTGTCAAAGAAATGTTTAAAAGAGATACTAGCTAGACTGAATGGTCTGCAGGTGTCAGTAATACTCATGGATGGAAAGTTAGGAATAACTTTGGTGAGAATTGTTCGTGTCAGAGGGAGCTGAACAATGCACTTAAGTGCTGGAAAATGTAGCACAGGACCTGAAAACACCTCCTGTATCAAAACCCTAGTGGAAAAACATACTGCTAGACCGAGAAAGGAAGTTTTAGAAAAGTAGGTTATAACTCCATAATGATTAGGTTTCATATGACAAGAGCAATTGATACCCTAAGTTGTTTATAGAGATTTTTCCACTGAAGCAATCAAAAATTAATATAAAGAACAACCTATTTCATGTTTTATAAAGCTACCAATTTGAGAGAAGGACAAGTAGGAACTCAGAGTAAATATAATAGTAAACTTACCAGCACTGAGGTTTAATATGACTAGACTTTAACAAGTCTAATTTTCAACAGAAATGGGAAAAATAATAAAAAAAAGAAGTAAACAAACAAGCCATCTGTGTGGTGTGAAAATGTTAATGTCTGCTGAGAGATTTCGTGAGAAATTGCATGGGGCCAAACTTTGTGGCCTTTACCTTCAATAACGTGTCATCACCAGGGATCCTGTTTTTCACTGATAAAAAATAAAAAAAATTGCCAATTTTTTAATTAAAAAAGTAATCCAAAATCCACATTATCCCATGATTAAAATGAAATGCGACTCTCTCTATATATATTAGTGGTGTTTCATTTTAATCATGGAAAAATGTGGATTTTGGGTTACTTTTTTAAATCTGAAAATTGGGGATTTTTTTTTTTATCAAAAAAAAATAGGATCCTTTTCCATCACTGTTGTTACTTAAGGAGCAAGGTAATATCAATATGGAGCCCTATTGGACTGGTAGTAGGATCTAAACTGAGGGTTAAGGGCGCGCACTGCTACTGCTTGAGCTAAAGTAGTATCTGTATTAATTAGCAACTGTGGTGAGTGCTCATTAAACTTTACATAGACCAGCTACTAGATAGGGGGGGAAAAGTGCATTCTCAGGGTAAGTGACAGGTCATGAAAGGTCGATACAATCTAGCTCTGTTAGAAACTCATCTACTGTGATGATTGTGTGTGAATAAATGTATACATAGAAACTGGAATGGAAATATGTATGCATCTAAAAGCCATATGTGCTGATCACATTGACCAGATATGAGGCAAATGTGAAGTTTTGCCTTATGAGAAAGCTGACTGCACAGACTCCAAGAGGGTGTTGCATCATGGAGCAAGTGCTTTGACCCCCTATCTCACTTCCAATATTCACTGTAAAACCCCACTCACAGCAGAAGAAAGCTATATCGCTTGCCTTCCTGGGCAGATGACAAGGAAAGTTGTGTGTATGCAAAGACACAGAAATAATAGATTGCAGTTGCAAATAATAATTCAGAAGGTGGTTCAGTATTGGCATTCAATAAATTACCTGCCTAAGGCTAAATTGTAGTTTAGTTTAATGTACCTGGACATACTTCCACTGAAATTAGTGATGTTCAGTTATATTCACAGTGAAAATTCGTCAGTTATTTCTGAGGATCTGCATTGCATGAGCTTTGAAATGTCATTGAAAGGGCTGCTGTCGACAATGTATTGTAATTGGAGGTGAAATGAAATGGTTCTTGCCAATGTGCCTCTATCCCATCTGAAGGATACAGAGAGATAGGAATGAAGATTACAAAACAACACAATAAAAACGGAGTTCAAAAAGTCTTTGCAAAGGCACCCTACTTATGATTTATATTTTGCTGTTGGTACATTCCAAGGGAAATGTCCTTCAGAAAGTCACAATAATCCCCAATGCTGGAAAGGTAGGCACAGTTAAAAAATCACCTTTCATACCTGATTTTTTTTTGGTAATTATTTCATATAAAATAACCTTTCACTCATGATATTTTCTTTTCTGAAGATGAGCCTACTCACCTGAAATAATGAAAAAGGAAGCTTTTTAAAGAAGATTTAAGTGTGCCTGGTCTTAATAGGTCATAATACAACATGATGAGAGTAAATGGTGTACTCATGGCTCCCTGCTGAGAATAACTAGACATCCATAAGTAGAAAAGCTATTGTCCCTCTGCTCAACTACTGTGGTAACTAAAATAAAGATGGGCCAGTTTTCCCTAAGGAAATGAAGATACGAATGACCCAAAATTCAGCAGTTTTTAGAACCCACGAACAATCCAGTTTTTCCAGTATCTGAATTATCTGTCTCAGATCACTTTTCCAATTACACTAACCAGTATTGAGTTTGGGAGTCTTTTTTTTTCTATTCCCTTGGTATGGCGCACAGTTTAATGTTTCTTCTCCTGTTTCTTTCTTTCTGCCCTTTAACAGAGATTTAACAGACGGGTAATCAATCTTGAAACAAAATATTTGCAATGTTATTGTATACATTCCCAGTACTTAATTGTATATTGATGAATTTGCTTTTTGTTTTGAACAAATTTTGGCCTTTTTTTGCAAAGATATTTCTTTTTTTTCAAATGCAAAAAGTTCTCTTTCTTGATACATGTATTGTTCATCATTTCTTCACTTTTAGTCTTGGATAAAGGTGGTTTTGTGAAAGTTTTATATGAAAAAAAGGATTTCTATTTTCTGTTTTTAAATTTCACTTTTCCTACATGTATTTCAAATTCCCTGATTCAAACAGAACGCAGCGGGGGACACCCATGGAGGCCTCAGGGGTTGCCCCGCATGAACAAAAAGTCCAAGGCCTCGGCCCGCTTGACGCGTCCCTGCAGCTTGAGCCGCCGGTGCTCTCACAGTATGAGGACCAGGCGTCCCGCCTCGACTTGGCACAGTGCCCCCTCAAGGGCCCAGCGCTCCTCAAAGGCAGGCACCGCGGACGCCAGCGTGCTCAACCCCGAGCGAGAGGTGGGCCTGCACCAGCAGGCGGAAGAGTTGCAGGCCGTCGATCATCCCGGTGCCGGTGAGCCGGTTTCGCCGGCTCTTCAGGGTGGCCATCTTGACCTGGCCCAGCAGGAAGTTGGACAGGCTGACCGTGGCCCGCTCGGCCGCCCGGTACGGAAAGGAGTGGACGTAGACGTCCTCGGAGAAGTCTCGGCCCAGCACGCGAAGCAGTGTGCCCAGGGCGACAAAGAGAGTCTGCAGCCGGGGACAGTTGAGGAACACGTGGAAAATGTCCTCGTCCAGCACCCCCGGGTAGAAGGGGCAGGCTGCTGAGGCCGCTGGGTCCAGGTGATGCACAAAGGTGCCGGTGGCCAGGATGCCGTGCACGAGTTGCCACTGCAGGTCGCCGGTCTTCTTGGCGGGGGGCACCTTATACAGCGTGCGCC